>NC_056737.1:469591032-469628532 GCF_019279795.1 Protopterus annectens | reverse complement strand
CTGACACTGTCCAGACACACAGATCTCAGCATTATTGAATCTTACTGAGCTTGTCTGCATTAGTACAGGAACACATTTCTCATGTGTGATAATGGTATGAATGTCTGTTACAATATTTGTATCATAAAATGGCTAATAAATAGAGGAAGCACTTCAACTGTGTGCATCTGCATTGGTCAGAATAAAACAGCAATATAATCAGAAGAACAGTTCTGGGCCTCATCAGATGCGAGCTAAAACAAAAACAACTACACACTGCGTCTGCACTGCCAGGATCCTACAGACAGCTTCACTGGAAACTGAAGTCCTCCACACTTCACCTGAAAACTCCATGGAGTAAGTCACCATAGGTGGCAGTAAACAAAGTGCCCTTTGACATGGGCTGCATAGTTTGCAGTCTTGTCATTGAAGAGCAATGCTTTCTGAACATTCAGTCTTAACAGCAATTATTTGTAAAAACTGTACTGGTACTTACTTTAGTGGTAAAGCTACTGCTCTACAAATTCAAGGTAAGAAAGAGAAAACAATAAGGGGATTAGTCAAGGGTAATGTGAGTACCACACAGCACCTATAGTAACGGAGTACTCCCTGTCACACTGTCAGACAGGAGCACATACACGAAAAGAGACATGCTCTGATGAAGCAGCTCATTCATCACAGTCCTACAGTGGTGTAGAACAAATCCAGACATACTGCCACAGGTGCAGAACAAATCTAGATATGTGATACAGGTGCAGAACAAATCTAGGCATAGTGTTACAAGTGAAGAACAAATCGATGCATATTGCTACAAGTGCAGAACAAATCCAAACATAGTGCTACAGGTGCAGAACAAATCCAGAGATAGTGCTATAGGTACAGAACAAATCTAAATATAGTAGTACAGGTGCATAACAAATCTAGGCATAGTGCTACAAGTGAAGAACAAATATACGCATAGTGCTTCAAGTGGAGAACAAATCCTAACATAGTGCTACAGGTACAGAACAAATCCAGACATAAAGCTACAAGTGCAGAATAAATCTACACATAGTACTACAGGTGCAGAACAAATCTAGACTTAGTGCTACTGGTGCAAAACAAATCCAGACATAGTGCTACACTTGCAAAACAAATCTAGGCATAGTGCTACAACTGAAGAATAAAACCACCCATACTGCTACATGCAGAACAAATATAGACATAGTGCTACAGGTGCAGAACAAATATAGACATAGTGCTATTGGTGTAGAACAAATATAGACATAATGCTACAGGTACAGAACAAATCCAGATGTAGCGCCACAGATGCAGAACAAATCTAGACATACTGCTACAGGTGCAGAAAAACTCTAGACATACTGTTACAGATATAAAAAAACAAATCCACACATAGTACTACAGGTGGAGAACAAATCTAGGCATAATGCTACAGGTGCAGAACAAATCTAGGCATAGTGCTACAGGTGTAAAAGTAATTAGGTGTATGACAAAGCCAGATGTATACTACTGTTGTGGAAAAATCCAGAAATAGTGCTATCAGTGTAGAACACATTCAGACATAGTACTACAGGTTTAAAATAAATCAGGTATATAACAAATCCAGACATAGAACTACAGTTGTAGACATAGTGCTACAGGTGCAGAACAAATCTAAACATAGTGGTACAGGTGCAGAACAAACATAGAAACAGTGCTACAGGTGCAGAACAAATCTAGACATACTACTACAGATATAAAACAAATCCAGACATAGTGTTATAGGTGCAGAACAAATCCAAATATAATACTACAGGTGTAGAACATATCTAGACTTAGTGCTACAGGTGTAAAATAAATCCAGACATAGGCTACACATGCAGAACAAATATAGACATAGTGCTACAGGTGCAAAAGAAATCTAAACATAGTGCTACAGGTGCAGAACAAATGTAGACATAGTGCTATCGGTGTACAACAAATCTAGACATAGTGCTACAGGTTCAGGACAAATCCAGATATACTGCTACAGGTGCAGAACAAATCTAGACATACTGTTACTGGTGCAGAACAATTCTAGACATATTGCTACAGGTGTGGAACAAACCGAGATATAATACTATTAAAAGCCTATTATGCAGAACCCCTTTCAAAAACATTTTGACATGAGACTGCATTAAAAGAGGAGGGTCCATGGACAGGCATACTGAAATGGCCAATAAATGAACCTGGAAAGGGGAATAGGAAAGGCCATAAGATAGTAGCTCACACAAACTTTAAAACCAGAGAAGAACTAGCCCTGAATGGGTGCTAATTATGCTGTTGGTATCAACCAAAAAGCTTTTCCATTTGCTAATATATGATTTTCTTGTAACAGGCTTTCTTGCCTCCATTACTTCCTGCTGCACATCCTTAGTAAACAGGTGCCAAAAATGAATTAAGACCATGATGTCGAGGTGTATGAAACACCCCTGTTCTTGTGTGAGTAGATCCAGTCTGGGAGGAAGCTTGTGGTAATTCCCCTGGCCATTTCCAAAAGACGAGAGAACCATGGCTGCCTGGGTCAGAAGGGTGTCACCACGATGATCGTGGGGGATTCCTCCTGAATCTTCAGTAGTATCCTGGAAATTAGTGGAAAGGGTGGAAAAACATACAGGAACATTCCTGTCCAAGGAAAAGAAAAGGCATCTGACTTCCTGGCCTTTTTGCAGGGAGTCTTGAAACTGAATCTTGCCAGTTCATTGTTCAAAGAGGAGGCAAAGAGATCTACTAGAGGAACTCTCCACAGATGAATCAAATCTTGGAAGATCCCCTGATCTAGTTTCCATTCATGCCTGCAGATAGAGATTGTGCTGTGAAACTATATTCTAAGCTAACATGGCTAGTCTGCAAAGGGGGTATGACCTAGTTACCTCTTGCTTGCTGATGTACCGCAGGACTGTGGTATTATCTGTAACCACTTGAAGAGACCACAGGGATCAGAGATGGTTCAGAGAGTTGAGTGCCGTGATCAGGGCAAACATCTCCTTGATAGTTATGTGCTTGCATCTGTCCTTGGTGTCCGACACCCCCTGCACTTTTGTCGCTCCTAAAACCGCTCCCCAAGCAATGGCTGAAGTGTCTGTGTTGACTGACTGCTTTGCAGCAGGGAGGGAGAAGGGGAGACCTGGATTTAAGGATATCTGTTATCTCTACCAAATGATTTCTCTTCTGACAAACCCTAGGACTGGGATTTGTAAAGAGAAAGGGTGTTGGTCCTGAGACCAAAGAGATATCAGATACTACCTTATCCTTATCATGTGGAGGCTGGCTATCAGGAGAATCACAGATGCCATGATATTCAAAATCCTGAAGTATTCCCTCACAGTAACTGGAGCCTGAGAAAAAAACTTAGAAATAGATAAAATAAAGCTCTTTGAATTGAGGAGTCTAGTTGACACCCGAGAAACACAATCCTGTGTGAAGGAGGCAAGAATGACATTTTTAATGTTCTCTTGGAATCACAACTTTCTTAAAAGTGATCTCTCACCCAAGAGTGAACTTCCTGACACCTTGAAAAAGACTCTCCAAAGAAAAGCAAGTCTTCTAAATATGCAAAAATGTGGATACCCTATAGCCTGCAATGAGCTATATCTGAAGCTAGAGGTAACAGGTTGCGAAGTGACATAATTTTGAATTTGAATTTAAGCACTATCACAAACAGATTAAGCAAAGAAAAATCCAAAGCAGTCTCCAAACATTTTGTTTATTTGGCACTAGGAACATCCTTGAATAAAAACCTTTCCCCACCTGGGAAGAAGGAACTGGTTCCATCACTTCTCGGAATAGCATGTGAAGAAGAACGGGAGTAAAAAAAGGAGTCTGATCTGGAAGATGAGTAATGACTCCATGGAAAGGAGGACTTTTTTCCCCTGCCATCTATTGCTTTGTCAAAAATAGTTTCAAACAAATGGGCTCTGAGAATCATTCATCAAAGAGAAAAACAGAGATTCAGACTTTCTGGAAGAAGGAAGGGACAAGGATGGGAAAGGATCACAAGATCTCTTGAACAGTCATTCAGACTTGTTGGACTGTCCTTGGTTTTTGGAGGTTTTAACCTTCCTTTTGAAAACCCCTTGCCATTTCTTCTTAAACATCTGTTTACCTGTATTTTGTTGAAACTGTTATTCTGCTTTTTGTCAAAATTGGAAGAGGAGACAGAAAATCCGGTAGATCATTTCTAAAAGGAGGGCTGAATAATCTTACAGATTCCTTGGATAAACTTGCCTCTTTCATCACACTTGTTGATCACCTCTGCAGTAGAGGAAACAAACATCAAATTTCTACCCAAGGGTGAATTTAAACTCTCTTTTTTAACATTATCTGGGAGGTTCCGAGAATGTGACCATGAAAGCCTCCTCAAAACAGTCAGTTGTGGAAGTATACATTTTTTTCTCCATACCTATTAATAATTTTCACATCCTTATCAGAAAGAGTAGGATTGGAATTGCCTAGGTGTTTAGCAGTGGTGGGATCAACTAGAGCTATAGCTGCTGGGTCAAGTTTGGAAATAGTGTATATAAATTTAAAAAATACATTTTTAAAAGACTGAGAAACTTTATACATTATGTCTGTGTTTTTAGGGACAACTGACTGACTGTCAGGAAAACTGCAAGCAGTAATACACACATCCTCTAAAGCAGACAGGACAGGAGGAAAAGGTTTACGATATAGAAAATCCTTCTGTAACAAATGATAGTATTTTCTGAGGGACTGAGAAACTTTAGTATTCTCCCACTGAAAATACCGACACATTTTAGCAATGCTGTCACAGAAAGAGAAACCCTCACAGGGAGAATCAGAAACTGAGCTCTCTGAGTCTGAATCAGAAATCTGAGGAGAAAACCCCTGCATCTGTCCCCACATCTTCCTGTTAAGATTCAGAATTTTGAATCTCTTCTGGAAAAGAGGTATCCCACTTTCTCTTACCATAAACTACTTTACAAGGATGAATAGCCTCATTAAACCCCAAGCCAGGCCCAGTGAACTACTCTTATCCAAAGAAATTTGAAGATGAGTAGATACATGCTTAGTTTTCTGCTTCTTTTTAATAGGAAAGATGTGGCCAGTCTTGTTACTAATGGCAGCGGCTTCCCCAGGGATAGGTGCAGCATTTAAAACAACAGGAAAATCTTCCCTGTTCCATGGTCAAGCCAAAAAGGTGCCTCTTTCACAGGAAGACAAGCAGCAAATCCTAATAAAAACTGTCGGTTTACAAAAGTTACTTTTTTGACAGAAAAACACAGTAAAAAGCACTTAAACCACTATTCCAGTTCCACAAACGTAAGATAAATACAATTTCTCCACAGAAAAAAATATTTTCACTTTACGCCACTTTTAAAATAACAGGAAAAATGAGCACTCCATTTAAAAGTATGTCACAGTCACATGACAATCTATTAAAACAATATCTAGAGCTTTAAATAATTTTCCTGAAGAGGAAAGTGATAAAACAGCAACACAAATAAGGAAATTAATGTTTTTTTTTTTCCAAAAGAGAACTTAACTGCCCAGCAAAGGAACAGCACTAGCTGACCGTCGATCCTTGAAAGCCTCAGAGGAGCATATTCTTTATCATCAGTAAAGCTCTGATGGGTTTTGCACCCAAACTTGTCATTTAGTCACCTCAGCTCGAGCTGCCTGACAGTTTGGTCATGTGGAAGGTGCCATTAAGCTTTGGAAACTGGCTGGCTGTTGTATCTTTGGCAGGATATAAAGTACAGTTTTGCACCTACCGTAAATGTAGATGTTCGAGTGTTCACCCTGCTGCAGTCACCACACTTGGGTTATCCTGCCATCAGGTGGTCCTGTAGTCGGCCAGAGTTCCAAAGTCTTGGTCCGGTGTCGGTTGCTGTCGCTTCCTCCCTGACGTCAGTGCGCCAGGGGTATATAAGAGGCATCCAACGCCATTTTCTTCAGTTTTTCTTGCCCCAGATGTCAGGTGTCCCCAATAGGTAGGCAATACATATTGCTATATAAAAATATACATGTAAAAATAAAACAATACTTTCAGTCACAAGCAAATACACCACAGAGGTTGTATAGGATAGAAAGGTATGGATAAGTCCAGCTAGTTCAGAGGGGATGGAGGGAGGGTAACCTGGACTGCAGCAGCGTGAACACTCGAACATCTACATTCATAGTAGGTACAAAATTGTACTATGTTCATCGTGTTACCCTGCTGCAGTCATCACACTTGGGTTGAATCCCAAAGCTAAGGATGGGTGGTGGAGTTAAACAGGGTTAGAAGACGCTAGTAGGCCCTGCAAAACTGCAGTGGCAAAGCCAGCTCTAGTCTTAGAATATAGAGGTAAGTGATAGTGTTTGGTGAAGGTGTGCACTGAACTCCAAGTTGCAGCTTCCAGAATATCCTTGGTTGGCACCTCCTTGAGAAAGGCTGCTGATGTAGCTGCAGCACTGGTGGAGTGGGGCCTAATGCTAGCAGGGTACTGGTTTCCCATGATGCGTGTAGCAGAAACGTATGCAATGTCCTATCCATTTTGAAATGGTCTGTTTTGAGATAGCTTTTCCTTGTGATCCTGCAGCATAGGCTACAAAGAGCTGGTCAGAGTTTCTGAAAGCCTTAGTTTTATCCAAGTAGTAATGTAATTGTCTGTGAATGTCCAAAGAGTGCAGGAGTCTTTCTCCTTTGTTCTGAGGATTTGGGAAAAAGGTGGGCAAATGAATGGTTTGGTTTAGGGCCACACTGGATACCACCTTTGGCATAAAGGAAGGGTTAGTTCGTAGAGTGACTCTGTCTTGATGAAAAATGAGGAAAGGCTCCACTGCCATTAGTGCCTGTAGCTCCGAGACTCTTCTAGCTGAAGTTATTGCTAGCAGCAGGGCAGTTTTCCATGAAAGAAACTTTAAATCAGCTGAGAAAGCTGGGTCAAAGGGCGGCAGTGTAAGTTTTTCCAGAACAAAGTTGAGATCCCAAGTAGGTGTTGGTGTTCTCCTAGGTGGTCTTATGTTCTTAGCCCCACTGAGGTACTGTCTTAGGAGAGGATGTGAAAATAAAGGAGGATCCGTGTTGTAATTAGCTGAAATTGCTGAGGAGTGGATCTTAATAGATGAAAAGGAAAGTCCTTTGTGCAACATCTCAGTTAAATATTGAAGAATCCGAGGAATGTTTGGATCAAGGGGATTTTGGCCTTTAGCCTGGTTTCAGGCGCAAAATCTTTTCCATTTTTCTGAATAGGTTTTCCTGGTGCTGGGCCTCCTGGCCTCCAGAATGACATCCATAACAGCTTTGGATAGAGGTGTTGGTTGATTGTTTAGGTAATTTGCCATGCAGCCAGGTTTAAAGTCTTGAACTGGCTGTGTAGAATTTGATTGTCTCGCTGGGTGAGCAGGTGAGGAATTTGTGGTAAAATCCATGGTGGGCCGTGGGCCATGTTCTTTAGAATTGGATAGTGCTGGCGTGGCCAGTCTGGTGCAATGAGTATCATTTGTGGCCTCTCTAATCTGACTTTCAGCAGCACCTTTGCAAGAAGAGGCAGTGGAGGAAAGGCATACACTGTTAATGTTTTCCAACTGAATGAGAGGGCGTCCACTTTCCAAGCTTGTGGGTGGAATGTCCTTGTACAAAATTTTTGAAGTTGGTAGTTTTGGGGATTGGCAAACAGATCTATGTCTGGGCGTCCCCATTTTTGAGTTATCATTGCACATACTTGTGGATCCAGTTTCCACTCGTGGGGATACATGATGTTTCTGCTTAGGTCGTCTGCCAATGTGTTTTTCTTTCCTGGCAGGAATTGTGCTTGTAGTTGAACTTGGTAAGATAGTGCTGTGTCCCACAAGGTCATTGCTTGGCTGCATAGAGGGTAGGAATGTGTGCCCCCTTGCTTGTTGATGTACCACATTACTGTGGTATTGTCCGTCTTTATTATTAGTTGTCCTGGGTGTAAGAGGTCCTTGAAAGCTATTAGGGCATTCTGTACTGCTAGCATTTCCTTTTGATTGATATGCAGATGCCTTTGATCTGTAGTCCATTTGCCCTGAATGCACTGTCCTGCCATGTGTGCTCCCCAGGCATGGTCCGATGCATCTGTTGTCATAGTTTGCCTGTCTGTGGGTAATGTGAAAGGCTGACCCTTGTTGAAGTGACATGCCTGTGCCCACCATAGAAACTCCTGTTGAAGGCAGGGAATGAGTGGTATCATTGTTTCCAAGCTGTGGCTGTGCTGAGTCCATATGCTTTTCAGGTACCATTGGAATTTCCTCATATGCAGTTTTGCAAATGGTATTAGTAGTATGCAAGATGCCATGAATCCCAAGGCCTGCAGACTTTTTCTTGCAGGGAGTTGGTCTTTGTTGCCATTATTTTAAAGTATTGAGTCAGCTGCTGTTGCTTGTCTGGCATGAGGTAAGCCATCTGGGTCGTTGTATTCAAGCTGGCACCCAGGAATATTATGTTTTGTAAGGGCACTAGTTTTGACTTCTTTTCGTTTACTGTGTACCCTAGGCAACTTAGAAGGTGTCTGACAAATGCCAGATGTTTTAAAAGAATGTCCTTGCTTTCTGCTTGAATAAAGCAGTCGTCCAGGTATGGGTATATTTGAAATCCTCTTTGTCTGCAGTATGCAATTACTGGTGCCAGGCATTTTGTGAAGACCCTGGACGCAGTAGATAAGCCAAAGGGCAGTGCAGAGAATTGATAATGGGTTGAACCTGCAATGAAGCGGAGGTATCTTCTGCAATTTTGTCTGATAGGGACATGCAGGTATGCCTCCTTGAGATCCAACGTTACTAGCCAAGCCTTCTTGCCCAGCATGGGAAGAAGCTGCTATAGTGTTAGCATCTTGAATTTTGGTACTTGCAGATAGGTGTTCAGAACTGAAAGATCCAGAATGGGTCTCCATGTTTTGTCCTTTCTGGGGACTAGAAAGAGCCTTGAGTAAAATCCTTGTCCTTGCTCCTGTGTAGGTACCTGTTGAGAGGCTCTCATATCCATGAGAGCTGTAATTTGTTTTTGTGCCTCTGCCCATTGATTTGGTGGCAGGTTTGGCATTCCTTTTATCCTTGGCAAGGTATGAAAGTGGAATCTGTATCCCTGTGAGACAATGTTTAGGACCCATTTGTCTTTTGTGATGATGTGCCAGTTGTCTGCAAAAAGTGCTAATTTTCCTCCCAAGGGAGCTGCCAAGAGAGATTTGCTTGGTAGTTGGAGAGTTCAGTCATTGTGTTTGTCTTCTGCTAGCTTGGGGCCTGTCTTCACCTCCTTTCTGGGTTGTGGCACTCCATTGGCGAGGTTTGTAAGGGCCTTGTGACTGATCTCTGCCCCTTGGACGTCTGTATTTGCCCCTCTGTGGTCTGTCAGAAGCTGTAAAGGACCAGTTTTTTGTTGGCCAATTTCTGCTGAAACGAGGGGGTTGTACCTGTAAAAAATCCTTGACCGTCTGCATAGACTTTGCCTTATCCTCCATTTTCTTTAAAACCTCTTCTGCTTTGACACCAAATAAGACATCCTGTTGTAAAGGTGCATCCAATAGTTTTGCTTTAACATGATCAGGTAGGGTTTGTTTTTTTAACCAAGCATGTCTGCGTATGACAGACCCAGTAACAGCTGCTCTACAGGAAGCTTCCAATGAATCAAATCCACATTGTAAAGTATGTTTGCCCACCTGTTCAGCTGCATGCAACAGATCCTGCATTTCCTTGAATTCAGCCTGTTCAGAATGTGTGCTCAGTTTTTGTTTCAATTGAGACATTAGGAATTGCTGATATTTCAGCATGTGAAACTGAAAATATAATGCTCTCATAGCAAGAGCAGCTGAGGAGAATATCTTCTTTCCCTATCTATCTAGGGCTCTGGAATCCCTTTCAGAGGGTACAGGATTTTTAGCCATAGAAGCTTTAGCCCCTTTGGGACCCTGGGAAATTGTTTCTGGGTCAGCCAGAGGGCTTTTATGAAGGAATTTGTGTGTGTCAGGTACTCTGTAGTATGTGTCTGGTTTGGCTGGAGCAGGAGGTAGGGGAGTCTGGATTTAGACTAGACTCTAAGTAAACATCATCCACAATATCTAAAACTGGAGGGATAGCAAGTGGTCTGTGCTGGGGTAGTAAAAGAAACTCTCGGAGCCTTTTCTTAGAATCAGAGCAGTCCTGGCCTTCCCTGTGGAAATGTTCCCTCATGGTATGTAAAGTTTCCCCAAAGGAGTAGTCTTCAGGGGGAGATGCTGAGGGAATAGAGTCTTCAGCATCAGAGTCTTTATAAGGGGGAAAAGCATAATCCTGTTCCTCAGAAGAATCTGAAGAAATAGAAACCTGGTCAGAGGAAGCATAATCCTCCTCTTGTCTTGGTCTTTTATCAGGAAGGGGATGGGAACCCCTGATTAGGGTAATCAAATCTTTAGCCATCTTAAGCATCTGTTTCTTAGGCACGGGGCCTTGAACAGGAGACTGATGTACAGTCTTTTTTGGTTTTAATGGAGTTTTTAGCTTAGCATAAGATTTAATGGTGAGTGTAGTCGGTCTGAAGACACCTTCTGAAACCGAAGGCATTTCTACTGCACCGGGATCACCTTCTGCTCCGGTGTCGGAAGGGCCTAATGAAGATGGTTGTGACGGCCTAGTACACTCCGCTTGAAAATCCGTAGCTGTCTGGGGTTCCATTTCTGTGGTCATCAGGGGCTGCGTAGGCACCTCACTGAAAACCGGAGAACCGGCGACAGGCCCAGCAGAGGCCTCGGAGTCTGGCTTGGTTCTAGGCTGCCTGTCCTTATCCTTGCATTTTTTATGCATGCTGGTTGTTGGATGCTCCGACGGCATGATATAATTAAATTTCCTACCAAAGTAATGTCGTGCAAAGTCAAAACGGCGTTTGATAGTTTGTTTATTAAACCTAGCATAAAACTGACAACCTGTGACGTCGTGGTCTGGGCCTAGGCAAGGAATACAATAAGAATGGAAGTCCTTATGAGGTATTTGCTTCCCACAAGAAATGCAATTGTTAACTTTTTCTGACATCGGACTGAGGCAAGAAAAGTTTCCTCAACAGGGTACTTAGCTTTATTGAAGACTTTGGACTGAAATTCGATTCGAAAATCTCAGGTGTCGGCTGACTGGCACTTGCGAACTGCTTCTGCTTCGGGCACCGCATTGCAAGAAAGACTGAAGAAAATGGTGTTGGATGCCTCTTATATACCCCTGGTGCACTGACGTCAGGGAGGAAGCGACAGCAACCGACGCCGGACCAAGACTTTGGAACTCTAGCCGACTGCGGGACCGCCTGATGGCAGGATAACCCAAGTGTGATGACTGCAGCAGGGTAACACGATGAACATCCAGTATAGCTAAGGCTAAGGCTACTGCAACAGTGATCATCAGGTGTAGAGCAAATCCAGACATGGTGCTACAAGTACAGATAAAATTCAGACATAGTGATATAGATGTAGAACAAATCAAAATATAACACCTCAGGGCTTTGATGACAAATGACGGCCCATGTGTTCTCCATAACTGAAAGTATGATAGTAGTGAAAATGTATTAAAGCAAAGCTATATAACACTACAGAGCAATTTTGTCATCTTAAAAATTATAGTACTGACAATTCAACATGTATTACTAGGTATGACAGCTGTCACTCTCAGTTCAAGCAGTGATGTTCGGTCACTGTTAACATGTAAGGCTAGCAGTAAAGAAATGTATTACTTATAACTGGAAAAAAATAAGCCTTCCCCTGATATAGTTGATTTAATTGGAAACCCTCCACACAATCGAATGCTAATAATCGCGAATGTGTTTATCATCGGTAGAAGTGATCGAAACCCATTCGATTGCTTCTGCCGATGTTAAGTCAGTGCAAGACTGTGCACAGTGGGGATTAGGAAAATTGCCCTTTCCCACTGTAGAGTGATCTCGGAGTTGATACATATATATATATATATATATATATATATATATAATTATCAGGGGGTGCTGCGGTGAAAACATATGTGTTTTGTTTTTTTCTATATTTTGGCTTTCGATCTTTTGGGATTGATCATTAACCATTCCACATTGTATACTTTGATGTTTAGAAGTACATCCATTTAATCAAGTTAATGCATAATATAACTGAATTAGGAATTGTTACTAACAGTGCAAAACAGAAAAACAAAGCTTCAGAAAAATTGTCTTTATGGACAAATAACATTACTAAATTAATGAAGGTATTCAGCCTCTCCATAATGAATAAATAATTGTTTTCCCAGCAGTTATATATCATATAACTTAGTTCTGACCTTTTCATTTTTATTTGTTAAAACAAACCTTTTTTGTGTAAAATTTATTAAGAATCCTGAGTGCTTAGCCTCCATAAATTATCTGTTTAGACATATTTGTGTTAACTACTGTTTTGCAAAATTACTGTTTCATGATTACATTTACATTTATTGAAGATATATTGCTTAAGGTATTAATTGTAAAGTTATATTAAGTTATTATGTTAAATAAATAATTGTGAATTTGGAAAAAAATATGAAAAACGGTCACTAGTAACCTAAAAATTCAAGGACGACTATGAAGTTCAATTAAAAACTCTGCCAATTCTATGGAAGCCTGGTGTACATAATTTTTGGTAATCTGCATGTTTGCTTATTTCATCATTTTTGGTGAGGAGATGGTGGTGGTGGGGCCCTTAACAACAGGATTCTTAAGCCCATCATTTAAATATTGTCAAAAATGAGATACGTAGGTTTGAAGTCCTTCTGAAAGAAAAACAACTATATCCTCAGTCTTTGGCATTATCACATTAATCTCTAACTACCTATATATGTATATATCTAGCTATAAAACAATGTTTTTGCTTGTTTTTAAAATACTAGGTCTTGCATGTGCCATGGCTGTTTCTTTGTGTAGGTGTACTAGTATGTCTTGGTCTGTGTTTTTATCTTTTGTGGTTGATATTTTTGCATATGTTTTTGGTGTAATATATTGCACTTATACATGGGTCCCCTACAAAAGGCTGAATGTATGTTTGGTTGGTCAACTGCTATTTAGATGATTGTTTATGATTGTCTAAACAGCTAGTCAACAGGTATCCAAGATTGTACAATTCCCTGTGTTGGGGATAATGCCCTGTTTGTGTAATCTCTGAGTTAGTATATATAACTAACAGGGGCAGAGTGTGAGGCCCTGCAAAAAATTATATTTTTATTTTATTTTTTTAAGTTTAAATTTTACATTAACAGAGGCTTTTTTCGTGCATGAGTAGTTGCATGTCATGTTTTTCATGTCAACCTTGGGTGCATTCGATCTTTAGTAATGTACCCATATATGTATAAGCATATATAGATATATAAATAGAGAGATAGGTTTATATACATACACACACACTTATGTATGTATATATATGTATGTATATATATATATATATATATATATATATATATATATATATAAACACACACGCACACACACACACACACACACACACTTATAAAAATAAAATGAAAAATAAACAATACAGACTCTACTGCTGCTCCCTTTGTTATATACATTCCAGAAAAATCCTATTTAAGCACTTTTTACAAACTACCAAACTCAAGGGCTCTTGATAGTATCACAGAAAGAATATGTGACAACCCATACAGTGTTAAAGGATAAGTACTATTTACCTGAGAGAAGAATATATGGTATCACCTGGAAAATAAGAGGGTTTGACTAGGCAAAGAGCCTTATAAACCAAACACACATACACACATACATAAAATATATATACACACACCCACACCCAGCCCCCATATACACGTGTGCGTGCACACACACACACACACACACACACACACACACACACACACACACACACACACACACACACACACACACACACACACACACACACAGATAGTCAAACACCATTTTTCTCTGTGTGACTCTCTCTTGCTCAATTTACTTCACTATGGGACTCTGGGATCTGGCAGTCTGATAACCCCCCCCATGTTTTTCAAAGTGTCAGATAAACTAAATGAGATCTTATCATTGCACCAGGGTACACTGCTTCCCCCAGGAGATGCATACTCTGAATTCTGTCCTGATATCCCCTGCTACTGGCCGGAAGTTTAGGAGCGAGTGTGTTAGACTGGTTGCCCAGTGCTGTGCTACTAATGAAACTTGCTGGAAAAAATAGATATTCTGTTTTTGTGGTATGACACAGTATGCTTCTGATAATCCATTACTAGCTGCTTTCATAACTGAAGCACACTGAAGTTACTGTTAATCAATAAATAAGAGTAAACGGTTTCCTTGTGATGGGCTGATTACAGAGCTGTGTGCTGCAGCAGCAAGTGTGTGTTTCTTTCCCCTTACTCTGTTCTCACTTCAGTAATCATGTTACCTTGTCATATTACAGCACGTTAAATGAGGCTCACTTTTCACTTACCTCTGTTGCTATGACACACTCATTCCGTTCCTCTGCTATAACAAACACAGACTGGTACATTGAATCCCGTGAAGAACATATTGTTGATATCCTGCACTCTGGCTTTCCACTGCTGCTGAAAGAAGAAGAAAGAGACATACAAAGGTGAATTACGAAAACTACGGCAAGGCAATGCATATATATCTTCTTTAAACTTAACAGGATATCTCTGAACAAGTTCTGTTTATCTTCCTTTCTCCAAACAAAGGATTACTAGCCAAAGACTACATAATTTCATCTTTGCATTCTCAGTTTCGCATACATAATGTGAAATAATAATAATTTTACCTGCCATTGTAGTCATCCTCCCTGAAACTACCAAACCCTAGCTTGTCTCTCATCCCTCCTTTCTCTTCCACTGTCAGTCTTAATATCCATCTACCTCTCTGTCTCATTGCTTAACCTCTACATTACCTCACTACTCCATCTGTACCTATACTGTATATAACTACTTTGAAATAATGAACACTGTTTTCCCTACATTTACATTGTACCTGAGTTTTTGTTGTAAGAATTCAGACATTGTACTCTACTGCTTTTCTGTATGATTTATTGTAAATGCTTTTTGCAGTTTGATCTCTAACATTTGTCCCCAACTGTTTTCTGTAAAATGTTATTGTAAAATGTTATTTCTCCAATTGTTTTAGCTGCCCATGCAATTTTCTTGCTGACTTTATGTAAAATGTTAATACTGATTGCGGAGCATTTCTCCTCGGGTCTTCACTGAAAATGAGCCAATGCTCAGCTGGACTAACCCAGTTAACAAATGTAAAATAAATAAATAATTAATAATAATTCCCTCCCTCTGGAAAATATCCCACGTCATCCCACTCCATATAGGTGGTAGCTCTACAGACATATCCAACTACAGACCTATTACCGTTCTTTCCCCACTAGCCAAAATAATGGAGAATTGTGTACACAAACAACTAATATAATACCTTATACAGAATAAATTACTATCCAACTCCCAGCATGGTTTCAGGCCATACCACAGTACCACCTCAGCCCTACTCTCCTTTACTAATGCAATAAGCCAAAACAGAAACGACAACAGGCTAACATCTTCCCTCTTCCTTGACCTATCAAAAGCCTTTGACATGGTCAACCATGAACTTCTCATACTGTCTTTAAAATCTATTTCCCTCAATAAGCACGCTATCCAGTGGTTCCAGTCCTACCTGACTGGTAGACAACAGGCAGTACTATGGCAGGGTAAACTCTCCATTCAGCTACTTTGCACACTCGGTGTCACTCAAGGCTCCATACTTGGACCGCTACTCTTCTCTATTTTTATCAACAACCTTCACACTGCTATCCCTAAAGCTACCTGTATTTAATATGTAGATGATTCCACTTTGATCTGCTCAGCCACCTCCCCATCCAAACAGCAAATCTTAACCCAAATACATTTAACACCATTGAGAACTGGGTCACCAACCAACGCCTACTACTGAACCCCAATAAAACTAAACTCCTACTCTTCACCCCCACTAGTAGATCTGCCACACTGTCATTCTCTGTCACATCTAACAATGGCACCACTATCTCCCCAGATCAACATCCTGAACTTCTAGGGGTTATCATAGACAACAATCTCAAATTTGACCTACAGGTCAAAAAAAACATACAGACCCTCAATAAGAAGCTCGGATCACTGTATAAAAACAAGACACTTTTAACCCTACTGGCTAGGGCTGCAATCGTCCGATCACACCTACTGTCTACTCTTTTATATGCCTTGCCTGTATTCTCAAACCTCAACAAAACCGAACTAAGTAAGCTATCCCATAGCTACAACCATATTGCCAGATTCACCACTGGCTCCACCTGTAGAACTCACCACTGCTAGAACCTGAAACAACTAGAGTGGCTACAACTGCCCAGCTTAATACAATTCAATCAACTCTTACTAGCACACAAAGTCCTGTAACACCCCGAGGATACCCTCTCACTAATAAATATTATTAAGCCATATAACAACCTAAGATCCCTATGGTCAGCCAATAGATTACTGGTCCAAACCCACAAAGCTAATAACTCAGCTGGTGAATCCCTTTTCACCAACTTTGTTGGCAAAACCTGGAACTCGTTGCCAAACTATATAACTTTACAATCCTGCAAAAGTCTCTTAAAAAAAAACGTCAAACAGCATCTCAAAGTGAACCGGCTATGCCCATGCACCAACTCTGACTAAGCTATAAATTGATAGCATAACCATTAATTATCATTACATGTAACTACGCCACCTAGCTATGTATCCAAACTAACTTGTAACAGCATCTGTCCAAAAGAATTGTGAACTCCCTATTAGGGAACACTACATATCCAATGAATATAATGTAAATAATCACTCTGTTTTCATATATTCTATTGGTTTTGCTTAATTTCATGTGTAAACAATTTATGTTTTGTCTATGTGGAGTTTTGTTTTTCAACTTCTTGTATAATCAATGTATGTTTTTGTCTATGTGGAGCTTTTCTCCCCGGGCCTCCGCAGAAAATGGGCATGTATCCGGTCGGACTATCCTGGTGAATAAATGTAAAATAAAATAAATAAATAAATAAATAAATAAATAAATAAATAAATAAATATTAAAATACATAATCAGCTAATGTTTATTTTCCCTGTATAGTCGGACTATCCTGGTGAATAAATGTAAAATAAAATAAATAAATAAATAAATAAATAAATAAATAAATAAATATTAAAATACATAATCAGCTAATGTTTATTTTCCCTGTATAGAAGGGTAAAAGTTGGTTGGGTTAAAGATATGCTTCTATAGGGCAACCAAGTTTAACATGCTGGAGATGAAAGTTTTTTTTTTGTTTTTTTTTTTTATGGGAGGGTGGATGGAACAATCAGTGTTGTAAAATCCACAGTACTGTAATGTGAAGGTTTTCAAGTCTTCTTCCTCGTTCTGGGGGTGTAAAATAAACAGATAATAGGAGGACATATACAAGTATTGCATGCACAGTGTGCCAAATCTTTACAGCCTTCCCTATTTATTTTGTATCAAGATCCCCAGTAATCTCTCAGGATCAGCATGATGCTCAGACACAGAAAACAATTAGTTGGTTGTCTTGTGTATAAACACAGATACCAACTTTACCTTCACATAATGAGTGATACTGCATAGGAGCCTATAACTGAGGGGGCACCAGTATAATGTCAATGATAATGACAGAAAAGTTAAATATCCTGGAGAAATATGCTCATTTTTTTAATCTGATATAATGTCAACTCAGTACTGATATATTCTCATGTATGCCAAATTCTTTCCTTGAAAAGAGACTTCTTTTGTACCAATGCAAAAGGCAACTTAGCAGACTGTCACTATGAAATGCCAGTTAAACAACACATTTGATTGTTATCTACAGGATGCAATATCTCAACTATCCTTTGATATTTCTTTGTAAAACTTTCATGGAATTATTTTTGTATATTCAGTTGCATACTGCATTTAACACTGCTATTCCAACCTCATGGACTTAAACGCATCTCAGTCCTGAATTTGGCTTGCTCATATTTAAAATGATCAGTATGAGGAGATCTGATGGTGGTATATTATCTGTGACAGAATATATGTTTTTTTTTTTACATCTGATGTAAAGCTGACTCAGTGCAGATACATTATGGATACATATTGAATTCCCAACCCTGAAGAGTACATTTATGCCATCTTCATAACAAAAATGCAGCATAGTAGACTGACACCATAAAACATATGTAAAAACTTGCATTTAGTATCTGTGCATAGCAGCTTATATCTCAATTACATGTAAGAGTTCTTAGCAAACAATTTAGGAAACATATTTATATTGTCTCTTGCATACTGCATCTATAACTACCTTTCTACCATTAGGGGTTTATACACAGTTCATTGCTGAATTTGCCTGGATCATATTGCCCTTGTCAGAAGAAAGATTTCAGGTGTAGATCACATTTTTGAAGAAATGAAAGGTTTAACTTCAGGTAAAATTCTAGTTCAGTAAAGAAGTGCTGTGGTAGCTTTTTGAATTCTCCACTCAGAGGAAGAGTAATACACCCATCACAAATGAAAACGAAACTTAATACAGCTTGACAGAATGAGAAAATAAAATCAAATAATTGTTTCTGACACATTTGCTGTCTGCATGGAGGGAACAATACTCCAATCACCTTTTAGAGCCAGTGCTGTTAAGTAGTGGGACAAATCCCTAACTTTGGCCCAGGTGACTTGGGTTCGATTAGCAGCTTAGGCATCTGAAGTGCTGGTAAGGAGGGATAGGTGTGCCCATCCAGGATTAAACTATGTTCACCGAAGATGCTGCCTGAGAAGAGGCATCATCAACACTGGGGAGTAGCTCTCACACATTGTCAATGAACATAGGCATGGAGAGGTGGGGAAATAAGGTTAAGTCAAAATAATAGTAAAAACCTCCATCATCATCAGCAGAAACAATTGCCAGCACTGTTCTGCAAAACGCATTTAAATTGCCTGCACTGTTCTGCAAAACGCATTTAAGATCCTTGCTGGTCCCAGCACACTTGGAGAAGCTCATGGTAGGAAGGAGGAGCAACTAGATGGGGGTATTGGGATGAAGCAGGGAGGAAGGGAGAAATAAATGTTTCATTCTCTTTTGACAGCTCTTAGTTAAACTTTTGGGACACCTAAACTAATATGCTGAAGTATGTACTGCTCCTGAGATTTCCATTCCAGCCTTACAGGCAAAAATTCACCTCATTGCTGAAGATGGCCCATATTGCCATGGTCCATAGAAGAAGGTTTATCACATAATTCCAGTATGAGTAAAGCTCACCTTTCTAGAAATATATATATAATGTTTACTTCTAATGTAATACAAGTAGAGTATTAATATGCTGCAAACAAATTTTCCATTCTTTACCCATAACAAACTTAGTGTACCTATACCTTATTGTAACTGAACATAATACATTCTGTCAATCTGCAAATTCTAATGACCATGTGAGCCTTTTGGGAGTCCCTACTAATAATGTGTTATATCTCAGAAATAATTTAATATTTTATAACATAAAATATAGCCAATGTATCTGGATATATTATTAGAAGCTACACGTGTTGTGCTTGTAAGTAAAAAGGAAATAAAACACCTAGCCTTGTAGGAATAGTGAAATATGTATAAATTTATGGTGAACCAAATCTAATGATTTTTTTTCAGCATAAAATACTGTAGTGAATAAAAAAGCACAAGAGTCATGTTTTACAAACATAACAATATAATAATACCTCTATAATCCCAAATGTGTATTTTTATCTTCATTTCTTTCATGATATATGAAAACATGAACAGTTCCTATAGAATAACATTCCTTCTGATTAAATGCTTCTACCTTGAATGTAAAGAAAACATTTGGATTGTTTGCAAACAAAAGTTGTGACAATTATTTAAATGGGAAATATTTTAGCTTGCATAAAGAGCCTTCCCTGACAAAAATGAACATCTTTATGACTTTGTATGCCTCAGATGTTTTACTGTTATTAAGTGAAATATATTCTGCTACTTATAATGCATTCAGCTTGTTTTCCACACAAATAAAATGTCCTTAATGGCACTATTACAACTGATGAACTGTGTGCAATGTATAAGTTCATCATTTAAATCACTTTCAATCGACTGTGAAAGGCTACAGTAGATTCAATACTTGTTACTCGATCAGTGATGAACAGCTCACAAACTACTGTTGAGACTGCTCCATGGGGGGAGAATCCTGAAAGATGCTAAATATTTGATTAAGAGACTCCATCTCAATGAAAATCAAATATGGAAATGCCAGAAATTAGTTCCACCAAAAAAATGTAACCATGAAAGCATTAAAAATATTTTCCATATTTACTTTGCTGACCAGTTTAAAGTTTTGTGATTTCACATTTCTGATCCATTACAGTTGTAACATATTTTCTCTGGATTCTAACATGCTTAACCTTTGACAATTCACTGCATAATAATCAAACAGTTGACATGCACTGGACATTTAAAAGGAATTGTGTATAAATCCATTAAGACAGCAAGCCCAGCTCTGTGAATTAGAGGGATAAAGCTGACTTGAATATAACCTTATTATCATCTGTCCTACGATTCAATACTGTCTTCCTGCTCTTAAACACAAGATGAAGTATATCTTCTGGAATCAGACCAAAGCAAATTTGCTAAACTGATAACACTAATACAAAATAAAGACTTATCTCTCAACTTAGCACAAACCTTCTGGACAGCCAAAAATAATGGGGGTGGGGAACAAGGCCTGAAATCAAGACTGATTTTAAATATTGATCTGATAAATTTAGAAAGTTGATAGAATAACAGGTTATGTATTAGTGTGCATTTTCTGAAGGATATGAAGTCTGTAACTCAAATGTCTGTCATCATTTAATAACTTCAGTTCTCAATGATTTGCCAGAAAAAAAATGCAAATTTTATGAGGAACAGACCAAAAATAGGAGGCAAAAATTTGGACATTCTTGAAATTCTGGGCAATTGAGAAGCATGAAAAAAGGCTAGTTTGTTTAGTGGTTGCATACTATTATAGTTGTAAATATAGGATTTTGAAAGGAAAACTGTGTTACAATTTTAACACTATGAATAATGAAAATCTATGCACGTTCTGTAGAATTTACTTATACACTGGTTACTAGTGTCTATCGAATATCAGATCCCTAACCAATGGGATGGTAATCTTAAGTTTGCATTTGATCTGAATGAGTCTGTGTTCTTAGATGATCCCTGTCCTACAGCACAGGATCCCTGAACATATGAATTTATTATACATGAAAAGTAAGGTAAAATTTGAGGCCAAGTGCCTTACAGAATACATAGTATTCTGGTTTGACAGTAGCATACAAGGTGCATAACAGCACATGAAATCATCCTACTACAAAGGTGCATAACAGCATAGAAAATCATCCTACTACAGCAGTATAAGGAGGCCAGATGGTATAGATCAGTGTAAACGGACAATCTGAAGGGGGTAATGACAAACAGCATAGACAAGATTTGAGCTTCTTAACCAATTTAAGTCAATTTTCTAGACTTAATATACATTGAAGAGTAATATGCATAATTACAAAAATCCCATTAATTACATTTCAGAATACCCCTATTCCATGCACATATTCAGGATGTCTGAGTTTTATAGTTTTGTAAAATGTACACTGAACATTTTGCTGTTTGACTGTCTAAAATTGCAGAAGAGCAACCCATTTAATTCCTACATTGCTTGGATTAAAAAAGAAAGAAAACAAAACACAAAGGGTGTGAGAATTTGTGTAGCGTATGCAGAGAACACATGATCTGTTTAACATTGGATTGTTATTACTAACACATTTTTACCCAAAGGCCCTTAAAATGCAGCAGTTCCTTTAATTTATATGAGTAAACTTATAATCTATACCAAATGTCTTTCTGTTCCCACATACGCAAACATACACACAGACACACACACACACACACACACACACACACACACACACACACACACACACACACACACACACACACACATATACACTCTCTTGACAAAACCAGGATGGGTGAAAATCCATTTAACATTATATCATTAAAAATAGAAGAGAAAAATCAGAAACAAGAGTCTAGATTTCAAGTGATACAGAGCATTGCTGCAGTGGGCTTCTGCTTGGATGATGCTCCATGGTACCACTCACAACAGACCTCAACATACTGATGAGATGCTGGAAAGAGCACATCTAAGGCGCAACTACAGCAGAATTTGGCAATCCTGGCTCCATCACAACTTCAACATGTTCATAATGCAATTCTGTCGCATGTAATGCATTGTGTTACATACATGTTTCACAGTCCAAAGGAAGTGAAATCAGTGGTATAAGAGGAAAAACACAAACTGTACAATGACT
Source organism: Protopterus annectens (assembly GCF_019279795.1). Taxonomy (NCBI): domain Eukaryota; kingdom Metazoa; phylum Chordata; order Ceratodontiformes; family Protopteridae; genus Protopterus; species Protopterus annectens. Next base: position 469,606,235 of record NC_056737.1, on the reverse strand, counting down.
GGCAGAGTGATGAGTGGCAAAAGGAAGGGAGATTCTTAGATAAAAATCACACAGAGAAGATATGGACGACAAATGCCCATAAGGGTTAACATTATGAAACCACATCTGTGGAAGACAGTCACATGGAAAGTGTGCCCATACAATAACTGACAGAGGATGCAAATATGGACAGCAAACAGAGCAGAAGTAATTTACACAAACTACAGAAGAAAAATGCTTTATCTGTCTTTTTACACCTAGCCAAAACAAAGAGATCAAAAGCCCCAACCATAATCCACCATAAAAAAACTGCAGCTTTCAAACATCATTGTACGGCTCCATTCTCTTCTATACCTAGCAAACTGCTAAACCAATGGATGTCAGGTTACACATCTCTGACTTCATACTAGAGGCACACCATACAATTCAGTTATACCCTGTCAATTTATACTTCCTTGGTATTAAAAGCAACATTTCCACCATTTTTTATTTTTTTTTGAACAGAGTGTAGGTGCAAGACTACTCATGATGCCTCGCAAGATTATTCGTATATACATAAATTGTGGAATACATCTTTCAGAATTACATATGTTGAAAGTGCAGTTACCAGCTCAGTCTTGCACTTTACTTCAAATATAATTGTTTTGGAATCTTGTCTGGGATATAGTTTCAGAATGGAAGCATTAAACAGGCAAACATGCATACCTCTCAACCTCTTGGTGCAAGAAATCTGGACAAAGCCAGAAATAATGGGAGGACAAGGCCTCAAAATAGGGATAGATTGTAAATATTGTTTCTATAAACTTACTTGTTAGAATAACAGGTTTTGTCTTATTAAGCATTTTCTGAAAGATATGAAGTGTGAAACTGAAATGTCTGTCATTATTTACTATTATTTAGTGGCTTCAATCTTCAATGATTTGCCAGAAAACCACAAATTTTACAAGGAGCAGACCAATAATATGAAAAATCTGAACATTCTGTGAAAATATGGAAATAATCACAATTTGTGTTAGAAGCATAAGAATTTACTGCTTGCTTGAAATGACACATATATCACAATGCAGACATTTAGTAAAACATGGGAAGCACATATATTCTACCACAGTAATTCAATAAATGTTTTCATTCCAGCATTTCCTGAAAAATATTCATTTTACCAAATGCTTAGAGAATGAATGAGAGGTGAAGAGGTATCACAACTGGACTTTTTACTAAAGAAATACATCAAATGACAGCTTTTTAATTTGCTTTTTTTCTCCTTTTTCACAAATTAAAAGCACAACAAAACTGTAGTTTAGGTAATACAGTGTACGTTCAGTAGTTGTACGCCATTCAGCTTTTTTGCTTCATTCACACAGTATGCCCCTGCCTGGGTCCAGTACTGCAATCAAGTCTATATGTTATATTCATATATTTCTTTTTAATGAGCGCATTTTCACTTCCATTATAATGTCGTTATAGAGCTTTAGTAAAAAATTACAAATTTAAGTAAGGACACCTCAAATGTTGCCTACTTTTTGTCTTTTTACCCAAATATGATTTATACACAAACCAGATAGGTACCACACTGACACAACATCATGAGTTAGTCTAAATAACTGTGAAACAGTATACAGATTATGGCATAATTAGGCCCACAACTTCAACACACTTTTAAATGATAAGACACTATGGAATACGTGTCTGAATACTTTTCTTTCACAGATCATTGAATGGAGCGATGCTTGGTAACCTTTAGAGAAACTAAATTAAAGCAGTTCAATACGCACCTGACAAATAGAACTTTTATACTAAATTGTAAAAGTGCCTCATAAAGTGGCACACTGCGGACAGGGTTCTCACAGGGCTCCATACTATACTCTTGCTACTTTCCATATCAATTACTAGGCTGCCTGAAGACCTTTCCTTTATAAACTGCACCGCATGCAAATGATATCATCTTTCTAATCTCAAACTCTTGCTTTAGTAAACTAGACAATACACTACTGAACAATTTTGCCCTTCTTTTGGAACACACATACACATATGAAAAAGAAAAAATATCAGGCAATTAGGACCTAGAAAATCAAAAATTCCTTTGGTAATATCATACCGTATGTAACACAAAGAAACTACCTAGGAGTTGTCTTTGACCAACAACTCACTTTTTCCACCCATGCAGAATACATAACTGATAAAATCCTTACACAACTCATAGTCACTTAAGATTCACAATCTACTTCATTATTTTTGAGGCTAGAAAAGCAACCGGAACACACATATGCTTATCCCCAAATCTGTCACTTCACTGGTAAGGCCCCATTCTATAAGACTGTTGCTGAAGACACATTTGTCAAATAAGCTCCAACTACAAGGAATGTACTTCCACAGGAATTAAGGTCCTTAAAGGACTACCCTACATTCTGAATAACTTACTGGACTTCCTCAGAGGTGAATACAAATGCAAATACTTTTTAGTCAAGAGACAGATATATTGCAGCAAAACCTCATATTAATTCAAGACTATATTGTTCCTGCTAGTTTAGCACATAGTTAGCAAGCCAGAATATTTTATATATATATATATATATATATATATATATATATATATATATATATATATATATATATATGTGTGTGTGTGTGTATATATATATCAAAATGACCTAATTAAGTGTAACATAATAAACTATTACTAAAAAGCAAATGTTATTTTATCAAATACATTACATATATTATCAGTTCCATTTTATATAAATCATGACTGTGCTCAAATCACAATTATTATGATTTAAAAATTGATGCCAACTTATGTTAAGCAATGCAAATAATGTTTAATGTATACTTTCACTTTTACTTTCATTGTAAGTTATCTACACCAAACAGCTCAGGTCATGACTGGACAGGCTCATTAGTCCAGTCCACTTAACTGGTTAATATAGTTTAATAAATAAATCAACAGTTGGACAAGGTCAAGTATAGCCTTATGATCTGTTAACACAAAAGGATTATTTTTACTTAAATGCAGCTCCTATCACCAAAAATGGGCCACCATGTTCATAAACATAGTGTGTACTATGTTCTGTGCACTGTATTTAGTAAGCTGCCTCTCATACCTGTCATTCATTGATACCAATTCTAGTAATATTAAGAGGTGTATAGAAGAACTGCAGTGCATGAAATTGTGCATATAATACACAATGACATACTATGTGTATGGGAGCACAGATGAATCACTGTACGGCAAGATATCACAGAGTAGCACAGCACAAGAGGAAATAGTTACTAAATTATGCCATGTCTGACGTACTTTACTTAGCAGCTGTTCCCTGCAGAACTGAGTTACACTTTTTTGTTGCACAAAGAGTATATAAAACTGTTTTATTCGTTAGACATGAACACAGAACAAAGGCTATACACATAGTATGCTAACGAGGGGAGCTGCTGTTGTGGAAGCTTCTGCTGCTGAAGAGTTCAGATGCGTCACTGTGTGAAGGTGGGTACATTGTGGCCGTGGTAACAAGTTTGCCTGCACCATAGAGGACTTTGTAGCCAATAGGATTTCTCCTGCTATACAGAATTTTTTTTGCATATGTACTGATCTTGCTGCTAAGCCCTGTATGTTGAGCAACCCATCAGCAGAGGAGGGTCTCAGAATGGTTAAACACACTACACAATCTGCCATTATGAAATTCTGGTTCAATGCATTCTGTGATAGGGGTCAGCCCATATGCAGCTGTTGTAGTGTTTCGGAAGTTTATACAATCAGGGAGAACATTTCATGTGTGCTCAATACACTGGGTACTGCGGCTACACAATAGAAAAAGACTTAGAGTAGGCTCGTACCCTACTGTGTATCAGTGTTTATGAGTCACAGGGGGCTGTGATGTGCCCTTCTGCTGTGTACCAGCTCTACATGAAAGAGCACAAGGTTCAAAAACCCCATGCTTTATCTCTAGTAAGCTACACTGGAGGATAAAGGTAGACAGTAGCTGAAGGAATAGAAGAAGATGCGCATCTACAACTGTGTACCACAATCCAGCACAGTGTTGGCTTGACAATCTGCTAACTGTGGAGAGGGAGTGCACAAAGCTATTTAGTAAGTGGAAGACAAGAGTGAGATAAGATAATTACAATATGTGGGAGGTTGTCATAATTGTTAAGATGTTTACCTTATAGACGCAAGGTGCATGGTTTGATTTTCATATGGGATAATTGGCTAGGGGTAAAATGGGCTACAAGAGCAGTTAGCCTAGTACTAATCTATGAATTTATATGCAGGAAATAACTGGACTGTCATGTGTGACAGAAATTGAGAGCCAGGAGACAAAATGTGATTGGTCAGAGGTCTGATAGGTATGTAAAAATTGCATTACGAGTATCTATAATATATTTAAGACAAAACTGACTGTGTAGCCTTTGAACAGCTTTAGTAAGGAAGACCTGCTCTAGACAAACTTGATTATACTTTCTTTTTATCAATGACAGGTGCAAGGTGGGAAAGTCAAGGGTTGCTGGTTTTGGTGAATCCACATGCAGGGTAACTTGTAGTTTTGACCAGAAGGGTATGATTTATTTAAAAACTTTCAGCAACACTATAAAGACTTCCAGTTTTTTGAAAGTAAGTTCCACAGATGAAGTGCATTATAGCATGTTCTTTCCTCTGGCAATAGCTGACAGCAAACAATAAGAATTAAATAACAGTCCATGGACCTAAGTCTTCAGAGGAGGATTCATGCCTACTGATTCTGCCATAGAGAGATTATTCTATAACAGGGTTTTATGTATTATGTATACTGGATTTAAAAACAGATTAGAGAGTGTGTGAAATTATATGTAATAACTTAAAAAATAAAATGTGGGTCAAGTTTTCATTGTGTTTTTAAAATATAGCAAAAAATAGTTTCAATTGTTTTTGCACATATGCATTTTCAGCCGAATATGCTCCTTCTCACAGGATGTACCTTCTTTGACCGTGAAAAAGTCATATAAAATGATAACAAATAAAAGCTGTGCTGTGAAGATAATTTTTTTCACAGATACCCTGGCACACATACAAGCATACACACACTGCCCTTGAGAAGGCAAATTACCAACATTTTAACAATGGATCAGGTGCCAGAAGTGGTATTTCACTTTCACTTACAGTCTGCTCCTTCCCTAAAAGACAGCCATTGCGTGTACCTTTGATGCTTGATTGTGACGAAAGTAAAAGAAATAATAATGGCAGTACTGCATTCCACCTTGTTGCTCACAGCCAAATATATGGTACCCCTAATAAGACATATTGATTATTGATTAACAGTCATAATGCATCTTGGTTTTAATAGGCTGCTCATCTCCAAAAAAAAGATAACCACTTTCCATGTACACTTCTAATGTTTGTTTGGGAAGAAAGATAAACACACTATGTCCACAGTAATATATTTCAATTTGCTGCTCTCAAATATTTATGTCTGTCCTCCCACAAATGAGTGAAATGCATGGTCAGTTAGCAGTCGTCATTAAACTGACCTTTGTCTTCACACATACCGTGTCACTTTAAAGAAAGAAAAGCTCTCATCATTGCCGAAAGTGCAGAAGTGCAGGAGGTGATATCCCCTGCATGGAGCAACAGTTTTGCTGCCAAAGTAAAGCACTACTTTATAAGTTTTTTTATGAATTTTATTTTTGCCATTTTTTTAACTAAATGACATTCACACCAGTGTCATTAATACTGTTGTGTTATACTCAACTTTAGCAATTAAACTCCACATATGTGATAATTACAGCATGCTCATAGCAGCACAGGGGACATCTTGCATTCTGCCTGACGATGCAATATTCATAAAGAAGACAAAGCTTTCTTCATTATAGAACTGTTACTTTCTGCAAACACCTGTTTGAATGTATGCCAAGCAAAAGATCTATCTCCCTTCAACACAATACTGAAAACACCTAGAAATAACACCTACTTACAAATGCATTCAGGGACTCATTGGTAGCTTACTAGCTAACAATACAGCTTAAAATCAATAATCGCATGTTCAAGAATTCATAGTACTCACAAGAATGATTAAAATGCATTTTCATAGTTTAGCACTTTTGTATTTTATTTACTTAAAACTTCACCATATCTAAAGCTACTACTCGATAAATATATTCATCAAAACACATCCCCTAAAACCATGACACAGTCACAATTACACTGAATCACAATCCAAAATTCCTAAGCAATGTGTTTCAATTTTAACAAACATATAGAAATAATTAAGTCATTCAAACCAGGTAGGGCACTTGTAATCAATTTAATCTGCTGTATGAACTAATTTCTCTCTGATAGTTTTGCTGTGTTTTTGGTAACAATACAGTTTAATCATACGTAATTACATACTTCTAATTAGAAACAATAGCTTTTGACCCAAGCATCACTTGCTGAAGACAGCATCATACTCACTTATGACACTTGTTGCATTAAGCAACTTCTTACATATTTCAGAATAATACCTCTCTACCATATATATCTACAAAAATTAATACAATATATCCTTAACATTACCAATCACCTCAAAGTCTTCCTTTCATTATAAAATAAGCTTCATCAAAACAGTCACTCCCCTTATATTGTCTGTCAATCTCTAATCATATCAACTGACTCACTCTGCCTTTCCCTATTCTATGTTATAAAAAACATAAATGCTTATTTTTCATCCAGTTGGCACCCCCTTAACTTGGCAGCAGGGTACAGAGTCCCATCAGGCCTACCATTCCCACTGGTCTGGCTGAGAACAAGCCTTTCTTTCCAGAAAATCTGGTACGGACATTTGATAGAGTGATAGATGTGATTAATGAAATTATTTTAGCAGACGTAATAGTCACTAAAATATGCCCACTGTTTTCATAAACTTTGTATGTATGCAGTGCTGTACAAAATTTGTGCGCACCTTCAACAGTACATGATCTATCTTACTTTCTATTTGTGTACCCACAACCCTCTACTGAAAATACCAGAGAATGTGACTGGAGTGCTCTCTGTACCTTTGCTAATGTGATTTTGTAGCAGTTACATAGTTATTCTACACATGTGCAGGGTTATTGTTACCTCTCACTGTAGACCCTCTTTTGGCAGATAATTTCTTTACAAAACACCATCATAAATCTGGCTAACCTCATACAGCTGTTCTTTCAGAACTTATTTTTTTTTATTCACACAAAATGCATGTTATATCTGAAGTACGTTTTGCAAGTTGTAACAACACTGATAGACAGATGTGTGTAAATCCGAAGTTTTTTATATGTGGATTGCTAAGTAATTTAAAGGACACTTGCCATACCAAAACACTTTAAAGTTAATCATAACTTTCTAAATAATTTTTTTTCAGCCCACATGTTGTATGCTTCATTTCTCAGACTTAATTATATCTCCATGTGCTAAGCTTCCAATCTTCTGTGTGTACAGCTATTCAGATTCTGAAGGCAGTCAAGATGGGAGGGGGGCTTTCAAATATTACATGCTCCCTTGTCTTGACTGCAGAGTTGAGTTACTATCATAATATTGATATGAATGAATATGGTGATGTGTGGGAACTCATCACTTTGTGAGAGATGGGTGTAGTAGTGTTTGTGTGTGTGTGTATGTGTGAGTGTATACATGTGTGCATGTGTGTGTGTGTGTGTGTGTGTGTGTGTGTGTGTGTGTGTATGCATGCGTGTGTGTGTGTGTGTGTGTGTGTGTGTGTGTGTGTGTGTGTGCGTATGTGTGTGTGTGTGTGTGTGCATGTGTGTGTGCGTGTGTGCGTGTGTGCGTGTGTGTGTGTGTGTGTGTGTGTGTGTATGTGTGTGTGCGTTTGTGTGTGTGTGCATGTGTGCGTGTGTGTGTGTGTGTGTGTGTGTGTGTGTGTGTGTGTGTGTGTGTGACTGTACACACCACTGGGTTGTATTTTTGCATCCCTGTTTTATTGTAAGCTATGTGGGAAGTGTCATTCCAAGACAGGATACTTTTGCATCTGAGATGCAATTAATACCATGTAGGGTCCCAGTTATAGCCTTACAAATCCCAGTTATTTCCTTATATATCCTTGACCGTTTTTCATATTAAAGTGCACAATTCACAGATTTGTGATCCATGGATTACGCTGTAGATCCCCGTTTGCAGCTGTATTCCTAGGCTCCCTCAGGTATGCAGTTGTGTATGTGGCACTCCACTGCATACAGATCCCTTTATAAGTTGCGCATGGCTTTGGTATATAGTTTGGACTAGCTACCAGAACTGCATGATTGTTGACTGTGCTTATTAATTCTGGCCAAAAGTTTTCTAGGATAGGAACTTTAGCTCAGCTGATGCTGCTGGTTTGAAGGTGGAAAGGATCGACTTTTTCATTATGAAGCCAATCATAAGGGAGAGCTACAAATCATAGACCACTTCACAAAAGCCTTCTTGTCCTTCAAAGAAGATAGAGAAGTGTCTTGCCCAGTGAAAAAATATATATGATTTACAGCGGAACAGACAAAATTAGTATTAAAGATTTCTGTCTGGTACCTCTGAACTTGGAAGAAAAGTGTCAAAAAGGATTCAGGTCATGACTACTCAGAAAGAGAACCTGGCTGACCTCTTTTTATAAGGCATCTGAATGGGTAGCCTCTTGGCAGAAGAAATGATAGAGACCATTGTATTCAAGAATTTGACCATCACTGGACTAGCAGTAACCATGCAGTTGATTTCAAGGAATGAAGAGCTGTGTGACTGTTCCCCAAAAGGTGGAACAGTATCGTCTTAGAAGGAAGCAAAGAGTCTTAGTGGGAATTGGAGCTGTTGAATACGAGGGAACAAGGTCTGCCTGGTCACACAGGGTTTTTTTACTGGGGCCTTGTGAAGTCTTGTTTCTAGAAAGAGTGTGCCTCCTCCTTGTTTGCCTGGGCAAAGGACTACAGCCATGTTGTCAGAATGTGTAGATATGACACAACTGGAAAATCAGTCCAGGAAGGCTTCCAGAATTAACAGCAGAATTCTCTTTTCCAGGACACAGATATTTTGTGAGACTTCAGGGGCATCCATGTCCCCTGAGCTTTATGTCAGCTGAAGTGCCTCACCCCCCCCCCAGCCTGACCACTAATTCAGAGGTAGTTAGTGTTGCTGAATGTCCATTTTGCTAAAATGTCTGGAGAGGTGATTGAGATCATCGGAGCTGAGCTTCTTTCCTTGAATAAAAAAATGGTAGAAGGTCATTTAAGTCCCTAACAAAGGTGAGCTATACGGCCATCAGCAGGAAATGTGTAGAAAAACATGGTGAGGGGGTACACAAGCTTAGGATTAAGTAAGAATGGTGTATGGCCGTTAGTAGGTGAACAACAAAACTAATCTTTGTAATCTATAATTAGCATCAGAGCACACACTGAAAAAAACCTCTCACTGTGTTTACCTGGCTTAGCTTGTCATTAGTGACAACTAACTATATTTACTAATGCCATTTGAAGGACAAATTTTTTTCTGCTACGTTTTATCTAAGCTTCCTGCTTTTTTGTTTTTTATTTTTGAAATCATACTCTTTAATTTATAAATTTGACATATGGTTCTCAGAGTCTGAATAACTGTACAGGACTGGGAGCTTAGCACATGGGAATACATAAGAAATGAAACAGATGCTACATACTGACACAAAAATAACAGAACTTGTTTACAAGTGGGGTTTGATCTTGTTAATCTCACAAATGAAAGGGCCACTGGGAACAGATGCTATATGTAGTGTGATTTTTTTCTGGGTTAATTTTTTCTGCTGTATAACTCTATAGCTGAAATCTCAGTATTTTATTAAAATGACAATTTTTAAATATTGAAAACATCAGCGCTTGACTGGTAGCACTCTTGAGAATCTCAGTTTAATTATGTCATATCTTAATTTCATATTTTTGGACAGTAAGTTTGACTTTTTTGTAGTGCATTCATATAACTAAAATGTCTAAAGTCAGCAAACATAAACATGTCTGAAGACTTACTTAATATGAATAGATATAACATTTTGTTGAAAAACTAAGTACTTTACATATTCTATCATTTAGGAGCCCAAAATCTCAAAATCCATAAACATATATTATAGAATTTGATGGACTAGTTAAAAATCTTTCATTTGTAACAACAAATCAAGACAATGGCTAAGCTTAGTAGACAAGCTCTGTATGAGTGTGCTCTGCAAATATTTGGGAATTGCTTAGGGACGGGTACGTGGCTAAGAAGACACTTTATTAAGCATTGTCTCTGAAAGCCTGCATCCTTCACATAACTGCTAATTAGTCCTTCACTATAGGCTATTTGACTATAAGTCCCAACCTGTTTCAATAACTGACAATGTACACCAAAACAGGATAATACCTGTAGCACTGAGCAGCTATACTTTGCTCTAGACATAAGAGTGAATAGTGTACCTTTGATCAATACATGAGGTTGATATATATGTGAAATTAACCAATGGAAGCATTTTGTATATATTGTACATAATGTATGAATTTGTAATATGGTTGTGAAAAATAATAAAAAATGATTATTGAAAAAAAAAATAAGAGTGAATAGTCTTGAATGCCAGTTAATACAAGTGACCAGCAAAGCAAAGAACTGGGAAAATGATACCTGACCCTTAACTACAAGAAGAAAAAATACAAATATTTTAAGGCTATGGGAAAAATGTCAGGGAGCTATCTTAAAGATATTTTAAAAAGAAAAATGATGCCAGTGTGAATGATATGAAAAATATGAAGTGGATACTAATATAAATACATATATTTTATTTATTTATTTTACTTTACATTTGTTTACCAGGATGTTCTGACTGGGTGCAAAAGCCCATTTTCAGCACTGGCCTGGGGAAAAAAAAGCTCAGTTGCTCAAATACATACATTACAATATCATAACAAAGTTCCAAAGTTACAAAAGGTTAACAATCACACAAGTAGGATGGAACATACATAACCATTTAGTATAGAATTCTGGTTAATTAAATACCAGATATTGTGTACGGAGGAGAAGATTTACAAACATATAACAGAGAACTACCTATTATGTAATATTAGGAGTTGATCCGAAGCTTTGAAGATTATTAAGTACTAGAAAGGGTTAGATTAGAGGTGTAACAAGGTTAACAGGGATGAGAGGAATGAAAGGGGGAAAATAAGAAGGGTACAGATAGAGAGGAGACGTAGGAGAAGGTGTATATGCTTGGTCTCTTTGAAGAATTCTCTTTGCAAGCTAAGATCAACACCTACGAACAAATCCAATGTACTCCAAAATGCTTGTGACCATGTACACCTATTGCATTTTGAGGACAAAACCTTACCTTGTTACAGAATTACTCTTACTTTGGGTAGTTAAAACACAACGTTTTCTCATAATTGATATGGAACCTAAAAGTGGGTGGAATAAAATTTCACTTACAAATCCCAACAAGAGTGTTGTATAACGAGAAAATGGTTTGATTTGATATGTATGAGGGATACATGAAATGTTTAAAAGAGAAATCTACTTTTCATAGGTAAATAGGCTATCAGTCTGCAGATTATTATAAACTTAACTAATAAGCAGAGGTCAGAATCAAACCCTGTACTTTGCCTTTGTGAGGTTCAGACCTTTACTACTATGCCAATCCACCAAACATCCAGTTTTTACTAATTCAGTTCACAAAAACTTCCTACTGATTATTTAAATGCTGTTACAAACAGGAAGCCTATCACATGAGATGGTATAAATAAAAATAATTTGATATGGGCATGTTGCTGGAAAAGTGAAGTTAGTATGTACATAATTTTTAGAATGTAGTACAAAATGATGTACTATGAATGTGAGAGGTAATGGTGATATGTTAAGGGAAAGGACAAATAAATGCCTTCTATTTATTTTAATAAAAAGAACAGAGCATCTGTTTCAGCGAAGGTCTATGCAGTACCAGTTACAAGTGATAATTTAATATAATCCATGGTTTCAGTAATAATAGGTTAAACTGGGGTAGAGGATAACACAAAATGCTCAATAGTGAGAAAAGCTGACAGTTGTACTTCTTTATAAATGCAATGAGAGCAACAGACACACATTAATTAAATGATACACTACAAAACATCCCCTTGTAACTCGTGATCTCACACATTGCTGAAGCTGTTTCTGAAGCTAAACAGAACTGGCTCTTACTGCAAATGAAAACAGAGAAGGTGATACTTTGCACAGCTACACTTTAATTTCCTGCTCCCGAAAGTGTCACACATACATTAAAGGCTTTGTGTGATGGTCAGTTATTCCCAAACTGTGTTTAATGAATGCACTAAAACATATAGATATGTATTGTAATTGCATCTTATCTTAAGTAAATTAGGAATTTTTAGATAGCTGTTTAAAAGCAGCACTAATAAGTCTCAGAAACTACAAGCGACTACTTATACAGAACATTAAGCAAGATTTATTATGCATTCTAATTTTTTATTGAGGCATTGATATATTTTATTGAGATGACCAGCCAAGGGCTTATTAACTGGGAATGGGTTAGAAATAAATATATATCTCAACGCATTTGTCATCGAGATTAAACTTCTAATTGCTTTTTAAAATAAATATAATGACTACATCAACAGACTTCAGACATCTGCAACATTCATTACTTTAATGTTTGTTCGGTGTTTAGAAAAGCTTGTACATCCTACAGTGTGGTCAGAAGAGTAAAATCATAAGAACATATCCATGAGCAGTGCCTAAAGAAGCACTTTGAAAGATGGGATAGTTCAGAAGTCATTTGACAGAGTTTTATCATATGTTACTTTGTGTTTTTGTTTTATTTCTAATGAAGTGCTTAGTTAATTACTAAATTACTTTTATTGTTTGTAATTTATGCTGACAAACACTAGCTTTTCTTTCTTTTCTGCCCCTCCCCTTTATATATACAGCAGTGGATTGGTTAACACACATAGATGATTACACTGACCACAGATACTACAATATACCTTTACTGGAATATACATTTGAAACATTAACGAATTGCAGACGAGGAAGTATTTTAAAATTACTAAACTTGATTAGGCCTTGTTACAGGAAACATTTAACATATGATCAGCACAATAAATTTACAATTTAAGGTTTTAAGTCTATCATATCTTCTGCATATTCTGGTAATGGGAGAGGTACCATTTAGAAGTAACATACACTGTAGTTGTTATACTTTTTCAGATAATGCAACATACATAAATAGTTTCAGACATTAACAGCCTTACTACAGGAACTAATAACTGGGCTGGGTAATGTAATATTTTACAGCAATAACATTACAAATAAAAAAAAAAAATTTAGAGCATGTGAATCATTGACTGAATTATTTACTTTAATAGATTTCATCTTTGAATACCAGTAGCATTCCTGTCATTTACAGATAAACATAATTTATTAATACTCATATAATAACAAGATGTTTATTATTTGTTATATTAGGACATCTACAACAAACAGTTAAGATGTATAGAACTTCAATAAACATGTTGGATGTTTTGGTGTCAAAATAAAAGATCAATAGCAAAACCCAACTAAATCATAGACATTTACATTTTTTAATAAATTTACAAGATTTTAAGGCCTTGATCGAGTCATTCTTTAGTTATCCACTTAATCCAATGTTGGGTCACAAGGGAGCCGGACCCTGGCCTGACACTCAGATAGAAATGCATCCTCAATGGAAGACAGAACTTCCTCCTAAATGGAGAACAACCAATCATTTTATATGTTTGGGAAGTGGGAGAATCTGGAGTACAACTGAGAATCCATGCAGACACAGGAAGGACGTACACACTCCAAACAAAAGGTACCCCAGCCAAGAACTGACCTGAAGACCAACACTGTAAACAGCAAAGTTAACCAAGGTGTGACTTAACCCCCTACCCTAAAAAATAGATTAAATGTATTAACATGCCTTTAAACCTAATAATATTAATACACATGGTTCCAGGAAGGTAGGACTGTCAGGTTACACATATGCACTGTTAAATATCGGATTAACTTACATCAGGGCTCATAGTTTTTCAAATGTCCATATTGGGACATTATTTGGGGAAAAAATTGATTTTACAGGACAAACCAAACCCAGAACCATTGCAAATGGTTGGGCTTCACTTTCTTTGCCAAAATTAAAGCTCAGCTTTTTAGAGTTTGTGTTGCTTATGTTGTTTTATGCCATGTAATGGTGGTTCAGGTACAAAATAACTGTTTTATGCAGCTATTAGAGGAAACTTAGAAAATATGTTTGCCCAAATATCTCAGGACATTTGCCGTTTTTTCTCCACAAGGCACAACTGCCAACTCAGAACTGCCCTGAATAAAGAGGAGCAGATGGAAAACGTAATCTATGAGGATACCAGACACTGGAATTAATGGGAGACGAGTCACAATAAATGACCAAAACAGAGTGTTGTATGTTTTCTTATTGATGAGATAAAATCTAGCAAACTCTAATGAACAAATGAGAGGTAGCCAGCTTTTAGTCCAATGTTGATTATTTCTTTCATTGCTAATTTAGCGAACGTAATAAAGAAAACAAGAAGCAGCTGGTTAATCCATAATGTTGTGGCATCATTTTTAAATAACTAGATAAGCAGTGGACAGCACAGTGATGCAGTGATTGAAACTGCTGACGTGCACAGTTTCACTCCATCCAGTAACTGAAATGTTGAATGAAACTGTGCAAGTCAGCACAGTGAGGCAATGATTGAAACTGCTGACTTGCACAGTTTCATTCTTCATTTCAGTTACTGGATGGAGTGTCTTCTGTACACAGTCTGTATGTTCAATCTTTATCCACATGAGTTTTCAGTGAGTGCTCCATTTTACACTTGTGTACCAAAGATATGCAGTGGTCCTTCAAAATGGCCACTGGTGTGTATGTGGTGGTGTGAATGAGTATATATGTGTATCCTGTAACAAACTGGCTTCCTTTACAGATTGCTTTCTTTGCCATGTTGCTAGGACAGATTGTTAGAGTGGGTATAAGAAAATGAACAAATAAATGATAGAGCAGATTTTCAACATTATAAAGTTGTTATATATACTAGCACCCTGGTGTTACCCGTATCATTTTGTGATTCTTAAAAAGATAAATACCCTTTAAATTAAACACATTACCATATAATACAGTCATTAAAATTTTAATTACAACCTGCTTACATAAATATTTACAAGTAAGCTAAAGCAAATGATACCAACCTTAACAAAAATCAGAATGGTTTTATTTTAGTATGGTAGTCCCAATACT
>NC_056737.1:469581032-469586032 GCF_019279795.1 Protopterus annectens | reverse complement strand
GAAAAACGTCTACCCCTATCCCCACTGCTAGCATTGATAACCCCCCTGAGGATGTTTCAGATAGTTTTAACCGATTCTTTACTGAGACAATTCAAGCCCTAGCTAGCCAATTACCTCCTAGCTCCCCTGGTCCTGAAAGTACCACCCCTAGGACCCTACTCTCATTCAGCTTCCAACCAGTGTCCACGTCACTTATCTGTACCTTGATCAATAAATTAAAACCCACCACACTCTCCGCTGATCAACTCCCCACCGAGTACCTTCAAAACTCAGCTGATGCTATTGCTAACCCAGTATCAATACTAATTAATCGTACCATAGCAGAGACCAAAATTCCCACCATTTGGAAAACATCTTACATAATCCCACTACATAAAGGAGGCTCCTCCACTGAATTCTCTAGTTATAGACCAATAGCAATACTTTCTCCACTTGCAAAGATTATGGAGCAAAGTATACACAAACAACTCATGAACCACCTAATCCAGAGTCACCTCATGGCAGATACCCAACACGGCTTCCACACCACAGCACTACTTCAGCCCTACTAGCTTTTATCAATACCATAAACAATAACCATAACAATCATCACATATCCTCCGCCCTTTTCTTGGATCTCTCTAAAACATTTGACATGGTTGACCACCAGCTTTTGATTCACACCCTGCAATATTTCTGTCTAGATTCTAAAGCCCTTCAGTGGTTTAAATTGTACCTCAGTGGGAGACAGCAGGCTGTACTCTGGCAAAACAAGTTCTCTAACCTACTACCTAACACCCTTGGAGTACCACAAGGCTCCATACTAGGGCCTGTACTGTTTTCCATCTTTATTAATGACTTGTATACTGTCATCCCACATGTTAGCTGTATCCAATACGCTGATGACTCCACCTTGATTTGCTCTGCTACATCTCCTACAGATTTGTAGTCTGCTACTCAGTCCACCTTTAATACTATTGAAAACTGGCTCTCTGAATGTTGATTGTTAATAAATCCCCAAAAAACTAAAATGCTGTTATTTTCACCAACGCAAAGGTGTGCTGCTTTTACCTTTACTATAAAAGCAAATGATGGCACAATAATCTCTCCCGACCCCTCGACAAAACTGTTAGGTGTCATTATTGATAATAACCTAAACTTCGACCTACATTTAAACCAATTGATCAAAACAATCAATAAAAAACTAGGGTCACTGTACAGAATAAAAGCCTTCCTAACCCCTCCAGCCAAAGTGGCCATAGCATGTGCTCACCTACTTTCAACACTTCTATATGCATCCCCCCTGCTCGCTAATCTAAATATGACTGTACTTAACAGACTGCCAACCTGTTATGATCACATTGCCAGGTTTGCCACTGGCCTGCCTTTCAGGACACACCACTACATCAACCTTAACCAGCTTGGGTGGCTTGAACTTCCCAGTCTAATCCAATATAACCTTCTGATTATGGCTAATAAAATCCTTTATAATCCGGATAATACTCCAGCTCTTAAAAATATTACCACCCCCTATAACAATCCGAGACTGCTTCAATCCTCAAATAGACTACTAATTCAGACAATCAAAATTAACAATGTAGCCGGTGACTCCCTCTTTGCAAATTCTGCAGGCAGAGCCTGGAACTCACTTCCAGGTGATATTACTTTGCTCTCCTCCCTAGGCCAATTTAAAACTAGACTCAAACAACATCTGGCACTAAACTGGCTTTGCCACTGCAACAAGCCTAGCTAACTCTCATCAAGAATGTAAAAAATCTATTAATCAAATTATTGTTTAATATACCCCTGACTGTCACCAGGGAGTAACTCTAACCTGTTGTACTTTTATTTATGTACTCTTTGTCAATACCATATCTGTATAATGTTTTTGTTGTTTTCTTATTGTATCTGTTACTTTGGAGCTTTTCTCCCCGGGCCTCTGTGGAAAATGGACATGAATCCAGTCGGACTATCCCGATCAACAAATGTAAAACATAATTAAATAAATAAAAGATCTTGGCCATTTCTCATTTTTTGACTGCCACTATTGGTACACTGCCTCTATTAGACATTGCTACTATTAGAACACTGCCACTATTAGAACACTGCCACTATAAGAATACTGCCACTATTGGTACACTGCCACTATTAGTACACTTGGTTTCCTGATTGTATTTATTGCACATATTAATACATTTTATGTAGTACGTAGAATTGCTGCTAAAATAAAAAGTATTTCAAATAACACAGGAGCACAAAGAGTAGCTTTACAGATGTACCTCGTGCCTCTATCTGTGTTGTGTGTTATACCACTAACCAAAGTAGTTCAAAAGTATTATGGGCAATTCAAAGTGTGAAAATTCTCATAAAATAACGCTATCTCCAAGTCATATATTTTACATGAGAGACCACTTAAGTCTTTCCTTACTCTAACGGAAACATTAATGCATTCTTAAATGTCATGATTCACAATTATTATAACAAACTACATACCAAATATTTAATGCTCTTCCTCATAAATAAATAAATGTAAACCACTCTTTAAACAGGTTCAAATACACAACACAGAGGAATATTGATAGGACAGAGTGCCAAGTGAATGTTAATGTGGTGATAAACTACCACACCATGCTAGTTTCTTATTTATATATATATATATATATATATATATATATATATATATACACACACACACACACACACACACACATATATATATATATATATATATATATATATATATACACACACACACACACACACACACACACACACACACACACACACACACACACACACACACAGAGGGGGGTGCATGTTTGTTGATCAGATACCCTTTTATTGAAGGCTTTCTGGGTAGGTAATATTCTTCAAATAAATCTATCAAAGGCACAGCTGGTGGAGCAGTGAAAAAGGCAATGCACTGGAGGAAAGTGGATTCTGAAAGGTAACTGTGGTTTTGTTATTAGTGGGTAGTAGTTTGTGTGTCAGTGTTTGTGTGTCAGTGTTAGAATAAGGACCAGGAAAGGGGAGATATATATATATATATATATATATATATATATTGTGCATGCGTGTTTTTGATTCAGTGTGTGTTCAACCTGTCTTATACAGTGGTAATGTTACAAGAAGGGTTTTTCTAAGGTAAGGTATCGAGGTAGGGAGGGATAGGGGCAGGGTTAAGCTTAAGGATAGTTCACATTAATAAGGTGGTGCAAACTGGGGGTTAACTATCCATGTTTCTCTGCCAGGATTTTTTGCCTTTCAATTTATAACTGATATATTTGACATGAACTAACTTATCTGAGTGCTTTTTTTTCTTTGGAATCTTCTAAATTAGCTATGTGACAATCATTGTGTTTGTTCTGTGATGGGCTTGCCTCTTGTCCACATCTGGTTTTCTGTCTTACGTTCACTGTTTATTGGAAATGTCTCTAGCCTCACAAGACCCCAAGTAGGATAAAATGGGTGGCAGAGAAGGAATGAACAATAGGCAAGATACAGTTTTCTTATTTGGTAATTAATCCACCATTTTTTCTAGCTGATTTTTTTCATCCCACTGCCTACCTGTCTGCCAGCTATTGTCTCTTTCTGTAATCAGCCTATTCTTTCCTCCATGGGTGACAGCCAGTCACAGAGGCCGTCATCCAGACAGCTTTCGGGGCTTTCCTTATTATCACTCTAGCCTATCTCAGGACATAAGAGCTTGCATTGTCTTTCAGTGTGGGCATTCATGTGCATGCTGCATGAAAGTTACCAGAGCAACAAGTAGCCGCTGGTACTACAGTGATCCAGACTGAGATGGGAAAACCAGCACCAGTCACTCATTCCTACGCACCCCCATGCAGATGTTCCACAGCCCAAGCTGACAATCAGTCTCATATCATTTCAGTCATAGTCAGAACTTCATACTTCTAGGTCATGCTACCTGCTGCGATCCAATACTTTCTGTGAACATACCAAAGGTAGCAGGTAAAACAGAGACAGCAACTTGATTTATAGCTTAAACTTTATTCCTATACATCAGTGCATCTTTCAGTATCAGCCTCAGTCTTCTAAAATATTTATCACTAGAAGTTGTTCTCATTCATTCATTCATGGTCTACTGCTGACACTTCATCTATTCACAGATACTTTTATACTCCCTGTTGTTCCAGTTCTCTGATATCACATTGTTTTCAGAGGGTGATTTCTTTATGTTTCCATTTTCCTTTAACAATGTTCTGTTGCACATTTATCAATGCAAAATGGTATTTCTGTACCATCTGGAAAGGCTTTAACTACTTGTTGTTATATACTCATTTGTCACATAAGCTGTAGACTTTTAGATTATCCACAGAAAGGAGGTGAGGTGCCATTTGACATGAATGCTTCCTGAGTACATACACAGCCTAAGCAAACAACCTGATGGATTGAGGATGGGGCAAAGCAGCAGTGGTAACAAAGATTTATAGTGGAATATCCTACTCTAAATTGTTACAGCTGACACAATAATGTACCCTTTTTCTTGATTTAGTTGCAATGTGATATTTCACTTTATCATAGCAATTCCAATGTAATTTAACAAAGTGTGATGCACATTATACAGCTGAAAACATTCTATGGTCCAAGAATGTGAAATGCTGTCACTGACAAATGCTTTTCTATAATCTACCCATGTCACACTGGGGTTCTGGATGTTTTTATAGCTCTTCATTATGGCTTTGTTTAGTAAAAGGTGGTCCCTAGTTCTATGTAATGTTCCTTAATTACCTTTCTTTTCTATTACTATTATGACTTTGTTTAGTAAAATGCGATCCTTTATTAAGTATGACTTTGTGTTAATACCTATCTGTTGCACTGCCCTTATTATCTTTTTTTTAATGTAAGGGATTGAAGACTGCATCGGCTCTTAAATACAGTTTGCACATTGTTCAAAAGCACATTACTAGTTATTAGATCCTGGGATGTCTTGCAGGTTCATTTTTAAAGAAGAGTACAGCTTTCCTCAGTTTTAACCAAACTGGTATCAGTTCAAGGTA
>NC_056737.1:469573532-469576032 GCF_019279795.1 Protopterus annectens | reverse complement strand
GAATCCGCCACATAACGCAAGCACTCAGGTCTCTCAACAGCAAGTACAAATATGACTCAGTCATTGTCCACGCTGGTGTAAACGACCTGAGACGCCTCCTGGACTACATGAAAAGAGACATTGAGGAGCTCTCTGACTATGTAGCCCAGGCAGGTATGACCCTGACCTTGAGCAGTATCCTACCTTCACCAAGAGTGATGCCACAATACAGAGATAAGATGATCAGCTTTAACAATTGGCTTAAACACTGGTGTCATTCAAAGGGGATCCAGTATCTGTCTGCCTGGGATGACATGCTGGACAAGCCACGCTGCTCGCAAGGGACGGCTTGCACCTGTCACCCTGGGATTCCGGATATTGGCAAAGGCTCTTGCCACCCCATAGTGCCTTTTTAGGCAAGGCTCAAATTCTAAACCTACCACCCTAGAACACAAAAAGGAAAAAAACTAAGGGTAATGCTGCTCAATGCCAGAAGTCTCAATCTCAAAATGCACGCACTCGAGGCCCTTCTCAGTATGGAGAACATCGATGTCTGTGCTGTGACAGAAACCTGGTTCAAGGCTCCTGAGAACACCCCAGCGCTATCAGGTTTTACCTCATATCATGCGTTCGCCCCAAAATCCGGACAATACCAAGAAAGGAGGGGGGGTATCCATATTCATTAAGGACACCCACACCTCAAGACTGGTGGCAACGCACGATGCATCGGAGACCATCCAGGTGCAATTAACCATAGGCAAGACTGCTCTGCAAATTGTAGCATGTTACAGGCCACCCTCACAAACTCAGGAACCTCACATGGCCTTCCTGAAAACACTAGAGGGATAAATGTATCACCAAACACCATCATACTAGGTGACTTCAATTACCCTAATATAGACTGGGAACACTACTCAAGCCCAAACACCCTAGCCCAAAAGTTCCTGGAATTCATAAACTCAAATGCCATGGAACAACTAGTCACCATCCCCACAAGAGGAGATAACATACTTGATCTCATCATCACGAACATGGGAGCACAATGTTCAACACCGAAGTATACCCTCACTGGTGAGATCAGATCACAAACTAATCTCGCTGGAGGTCCTCATCCCACCCCCACCTGAAATAAAAAGACCACAGTAAAGAACTTCTCAAAAGCCGACTTCACACTTCTAAAGACTAGTGTGGTCTCCTTTAAGGCCCCGAGCTGGTGGAAAACAGTACTCAAGCCGCTGAATCACTTACAGACGCCTTCTACCAGCACCTGCAGGACTGCATGGATAAGGCAATCCCAAACAAAACAAAGACTCTTAGTACCAAAGGCAAGCGTCCAGTCTGGTGGACCCCAGCCATAAACAAACTCTACAATAAAAGGAGGAAGCTACTACAAGATACAGCAAAATCCTTAAAAGGTAAGACACCCTTGATCACTATAAGTAAAAACTAAGAGCTCTCATAAAATCATCCAAAGCAAATTTCGAGAGAAAAATAGCTAAAGACTCAAAAGACAATCATAAGGCCTTCTTTAGCTATGTTAGACACCTAGGAGGAAACTCCCAGATATGCTCAGAACTAGTTCAAAATGATGTGAAGATTACTGATCCTACAGACATTGCCAACATACTGGCTGACAGGTTCAGTGCAAACTTCTCCCCTCCCCCAAAAGGAGAGATATCTATACCAAACGATTGCAGCCCCCAAACATCTCCAGCCCAAGTGAGAACTGCTCTCTCCAAAGCAAAAACACAGCATCCATGGGACCTGATGGTGTCCCCGGCTGTGTGCTCCACGAACTCAATGAGGAATTAAACCCACAGCTAGGACAGCTGTTTAATCAAAGTCTTACCTCTGGATAGACCAGGAGTGGCGCACTGCAACTGTGGTCCCACTTCACAAAGGCGGTGCCTCCACCGACCCTGGAAATTACCGCCCATTAGCCTGACAAGCCTTATCTGCAAAGCCATGGAGAGGATCATAATGGACCTCATAAATAAAGACATAGGGAATTTGCAGACTTTGGATCCAACCCAGTTTGGCTTTGTCAAAGGCAGATCATGCCTTTTAAACTTGGTTGACTTCTTGAAACAGTCACCAAAGCCATTGACGAGGGAAAGGCAGTCCATACAGCCTACCTCGATCTGGCTAAGGCCTTGATACAATACCCCACTCGGGTATCATTGAAAACTCATCAGCTTAAATGTTAACCCATACATCACAAGATGGGTTGCAAACTGGCTGAGTGACAGAACCCACAGGGTCAGAGTTGCTGGCGCCATGTCAGACTCAAAACCTGTCACAAGTGGTGTCCCACAGGGCTCAGTCCTGGGCCCACTCTTGTTTGGCATCTACTTTTCCAAGTACAAGCAAACACAGGAGGGTTATGACAAAGTTTGCAGATGACTGCAAACTGGGCGCCATAGTAGAAAACACATCTGACACAGATATCCTTCAGAAGGGTCTCACAGAAACGGATAACTGGTGCCAGAGCCACGGCCTGAAGTTAAATGCCAAAAATGCA
>NC_056737.1:469498532-469571032 GCF_019279795.1 Protopterus annectens | reverse complement strand
CTATCCCTACAGACCATCAACATCGTACACTTACCTTACTCGCACTCTAACGTCTGTCACTACCGCATCCTTTCCCCATCTCGGTGTTCTCTGCGTCGGTGTTTTCATCCGTTGGTCTTCTGACTTGTCGATCTTCTGGCGTCGGTGATTTCGTTGTCGGTCTTCTCATCTGTCGACGTTCTCAGGTAGACCCATATATATACATATACACACACACACAAATTTCAGTATTGAAATACAGGATTGTGGATTTCTCTTTTCTCTCTGAACCTATTAATTTTTTCATTTACCCTCCTCTAGACAATTTTGTCTTGTTAAAAACTTTTAATGTTATACTTAGGTACAAAACACCTATAGCCTCATATGGCTCAAATGTAATGTATCTTAAGGATGAATCTTAAAGTAGTTCAGATTCTATCCTACTGCATAGTTTGAAACAGTTTACATATTTATACAAACTATTTTTACACTATTCAAGATTATCATACAGAAAAGGTATTCTAAAAATGGTAAATTATTTGTATTTACTCCTGTGGTAGGGGGACCGACTGATTTTTTTTTGGGAAAGATTACAGAACTATTTCAGCTGAACAGGCTAGGTCTCAAATGAGCAATACATGTCATAACTTATCTTTAACCCTAAATTAAACTGCTTTTTCAGGTCAAACCATGCTGTGTTTTCAGCCTTTATGGATATGGCCATTTCAAAAGGCTGTTTGCACTCCATTTTCAAGCAGAATACCAGAAATGAAAAGGACATTTCCTCATGCATCTCCAGATGTTTTATTCGGTCACTGTAGTGTGTTTTTATGATTTACTGCAGCTCTCAGATGACTATGAAACCCTAAATTTGTATTCTGCCTGGGATAATGTGACTTATTAACATATTTTCACTTGAGAAAATATTTTATAAACTATTAACAGGACCCAGCTATGAGAACAACTATGGCCTCCAGCTAAGCTAATTTGGATGTGAAGGACTAGAAAGATGCACACTTATTTAGAAACATGAATATTTATTAAGAATGTACTATTTTTAATGTTTTATTGATTATATATTTCTATATGGATATTAGCTGAATCGGTATTGTAAGACTTTATAAACATATGAATCATAAAAACGGAGATCAGTGATCTACCATGGTTAACAAATAACATAAAATAAAAGGATAGCTACTACATGGATAAAAAGATTATTGAGTTGCAATTAATGAAAATAATGGAATTTAAAAGAGATGTGCAACATTACCATGAATAAGCTTTTGTCTTGACCTTTGTTTAAGTATTTCTTCAGCATGACGCCTGCTTTAAAGAGTCATTTAATGCTGTAAACTGCAGTCCTTTTACATGCCTTTTTATTTATATTCACAGTTATTGTTTTCTTCCCAGTGTACAGCATCTCTGTCACATTGTTTTGCTCCCTGAATATTATTTTTGATGACTACATGCATTGCAATGCTTTGTATCAGCTATTTGTTTTGGCTTTCATTAAACTATTGCTTTCATACATAACTGGTGAAATAAACAAACGTACATCAAATTTGACAGCACAGACAAACCACCTGGTCCATTTAAACTGACTTTACTTCTTCTCTCAGCTTCTGTATGCTGACAATCCATCCATCTATCCTCAACCCCTTTTTCCCATTTTTGCACATGGGGTTGGTGTGTCACTTCAACAGTGACAATCATCTCAAGCCAAGGTTTACACTGCCAGGTGGCTAGCTCTGCCATGGTAGTTCACCCATACCACCCACTCGCACACACACTCTCGCCTACTGGCAATTCAGTGCGTCTGAGAATGATCTTCAGTATTTCTGTTCTCCATTGTTAAGAGTTCCACTGAATATGTCCCATACAGCTTTAAATTCACCCAAACTAGCCTTTGTTGGAAAGACTAATCAAGGCATACCAACCATCCTGTGTAAAGAAATGACTGGCATTGTGATATCTAATTATGTCTTTCCCCTTAGTTCTTCTCCTTCTCTGTCAGTGCGTCTGCCTTATTATACTTAACTGATCCCTTACTGCACAGTTAGGAGACATGGATCTCCTCTAGGATCTCATCTCTGCAAGATACATAGTAAGTGTGTTCTTATTCTCATGTGACCTTTGATACATCTCAGTGTCACATTTATTCACTTCCTGCTTTTGCTTATGATGCTTTTGCTTAAAAACCATATAATCATGAATACTACATGGTTATATACATATATAAAAAGGGAATATGTGCAATGATATAATGAAAGCAAATATATATAATTTAATATATACACTTAAGAGCTGTAAAAGTGTTATGAGTTTATTTTTACATTGTTTTATATTACAAGCATTCAAGTACATTAATATATATACAAACATTTTTTATGATTATATGGTTTTTAAGCAACTGGATTGGTGTAGTAGGAGGTTTTTGTTTTTAATTATTTTGGACTAATGAATTAATGCATTGATGAATTTGATTGATTGTAGTCAAAATGAAGTAACTACTTATAAGAATGTTTTAAAATGTTCCACTGACTCTGATGATGCCGTATGTATTATGGTGAAAGCGCTAAGTTCTGTGGATTTTGGTAATTAAAGCAGTATTTTTCTACAGTGTTTCCTGACTTTATTCTTTTTATGATGCACAAGTGGCCCCATATTTATAAAGGATTCCTGAACATCCATACATAGCTATGTAAACAACAGATTACACTACCCAAAATTACACACCAGCTCTGCATATCAACATAGTCTGCAAAAACACCAAAAAACTGGTCAGGGTGTCATTAAGTCCACAAACTGCAGTACATACTGGCCTTGGTGAAGAGGGAAGTTCCTGTTTTTAGTATGTGCAGAAAGGACTGCCTCTAAAGACTATCTCCACAACCTTCATACGAACCCAGAAGTATTGTCACAGCATAGGAGTGTCTAACATCCCTCACACAGTAGTCTCTGAGCTGTACAATAAATATTAAAATTTATAATCCTTGGTGTGCAACTTCACCCCATCAAATATCATAATTATATAGAACAATTTAATAAAAATATCCCTAGTGTTTAGGACAGTACCCAATGATTCTTGAGTGTCTTGTATCTAGGTTCTCTCCCAGCAACATTTAATTCTACAAAGAATATATTGTCAACATGTTTCCCCTGTGTCAAAGCATATCTCATTGAGCTGCTTAATTATTTATTGGAATCCAGCAGGAAAGACAGCAAAATCTCCGTTGTCTATACAGCAGCATTAACAAATATTGAAAACTCCCACAGGATCCGTTAAAATCCAGATGGGCTGAAGTGAAGACCCAGCAGGTGGTGCACACCTTTGTACATTGACAGATGTAACTGAGAAGTATACAGCCAATAACTGGAATTCTCTCAGTTTAACCATTTTACAAGTCCATGTAATGTCTTACTGTAATTACAGAATTAGCAAAATTGTAATTTATTTTATATAGCTTTTTTCTTTCTTTTTTAACAAATGCCAATTGGTTTGGTATACTGCAGGATTTCTAGAGTCATGTGACAGGCTTTGACCAATCAGTTCACTTCATTTTCAAACCACAGTGTGCAGCAATTTAATCCAGCCTACTAATGGTATCACCAATAAATGGAGATGGAATAAACATGGTTTGCATATTCTTCAAATATCAAAAGCTTTTGCAATACCTCATCATAACTGTTGTCAGAACACCAAACAAACATACTTTTCGTCCTGCTGACAAGAAGCATTGTATTTATATCTATACATTCCACAAGTCTTGGAAAAGTTAGCTTGATACATTATGTTGATGAAGCATTGTTTTACCTCTTCTTTCCTCAGGATGTTATAAAAAATACTGATTATTTGGCAGAAGATTTAAAGGCTATTCAGCAACGACTTTACCCTGATCAGTTAACCCAACATACCCTGAACAGAGGCCTTAGCTGTATATGTAGTTCTGCAATATATCTTTGTTATTCATTAAGTATTATGGCCATAAACTGGAGTTTGTGTCTACAGTTAGTATTCTTGGTGTAACCCCAAAGGTCACTTGAAACCCAGTGATCAAGTATATGCTGTGTTTAAGTCATCCTGCTTTCATTTGAGGAATGCTGCCAGAATTAGGCATATTCTACCCTGTGAGGATCTCACAAACAAATGGGAGTTGTGATGAGAGCTGCCATGGCCCAGAGCTATGTAACTGTAGTTATGATGAGCTGGGAAAAAACAGTATGTTTATAATTCTGATTTTTATAAGCATATACTTGTGTATAAGCATTTTATTGATGATATTTTTATTTTGTGGAAAGGTGACAGAACAGAACTTGTGAATTTTTAATGAATTTAAATAGTGTCACCAATTATTTAAAATGTACTTTTAATATTGAGAAGGGGAGTATTATTTTTTAGACTTAGCATATAAGTGCAATGATAAGCTAAAAATCTAAATATATAAAAACGAAATCTAAAACAATGCTTACTTGCATTTTGATAGCATGTGTCATTTGAATCTTACAAATAATGTAGTAAAGAATCCCTTTATTAGGGTGAGTAGATTAATGGAGGAATTACATTTTTTTAAAGAAGAGTATAATGCAGTGAGATATAAGTTTTATGACAGAGGGTACCCCAAAGTATTAGTGAACAATTTGTTGCAGTTAGTGGTGAAAAAAAGGAGTAAAGAATATAAACCAATAAGTGAAAATGTTAAAAGTATTAGCAAGGAAGAGTTGAAGAAAGATTTTTCGATGGCCTGTTTTCTAACAAATTCAGAGGATGAAAGAAGGATTAAGGATCTTCTTAAAAGCAAATGGAGATTTCTCATGAATTTTCCAGAAGTGATGAAAATAATAGGGGAAAATCCATTTTTGTCACTAAGAAAGGTAAAATTTTAAAAGATCATTTTCAAAAAAGACTACTATATGGTAGTAATGATACAGTTTCTTCAAGATGAATGTTTAAATGTTATGCTTGCAAGTTTTGCAAGTATATTAAAGAAGGAGCTAGTATTTTTACAAAGCAGGAATTCTGAGATTAAATTGGGTATGACGTTTTCCTGTAAGTCAAGATGTGTGGTCTACATTGTTCTGTGTGCAAAATGTCAAGATTTTTATACAGGAAAGACAGCAAGGGAATTTCATATGAGAATATATGAACATTTGTTTGCATGTTATCGAAAAACTATGTAAGTAATACTTTGGCAAAGCGTGTATTTCAAGCTCACATGAATGAAGTGAATAACATTGATTTTATTTTTTTCAGTTGTACATCAAGTGGATAATATTGATTTGAAGCGGAAGATGACTAAGATTGGAAGGAATACTGCTGGCAGGTTAAATCGAATGCCTGTAATTTCCCAGGAATAAATGACAGAGAAAATGTTAAAGTGGTTTTGAAAAGGAAGGGGTTAAATCATTGGGTTGCTGAATATGTGATCATGGGAAAGTTTATTAAAATGGACTATTATTTGTAATGTATTTATCTGATGAAATTCTATGTTAGAATGAAAGCGGTTACCATTTTTTAATTAAAGTATTTTCGCTAGATTTTATTGGTTGTCTTCGGCTGTTTCTTTAGCAGAAGATTTAAAGGCTATTCAGCAATGACTTTGCCCTGATCAGTTAACCCAACATACCTAGAACAGAGGCCTTAGCTGTATATGTAGTTCTGTAATACATCTCCATTATTCATTAAGTATTATGGCCATAAACTGGAGTTTGTGTCTACAGTCAGTATTCTTGGTGTTAACCCCAAAGGTCACTTGAAACTCAATGATCACATATATGCTGTGTTTAAGTCATCCTGTTTCCATTTGAGGAATGCTGCCAGAATTAGGCATCTTCTACCCTGTGAAGATTTCCCTGCAGTAAGTCAGGACAGACAGCTGTCTGTCCATCCTGATGGTGTTACCACTAGTTATCTCTACAGTGCAGCTGCTTCTTTTTGTATTAGTCTTATCAGGTATGAAAGGAGGAAATGCTCTCTGGATAACTAGATATGCTGATGATTATACAAATGATGACACAATTACTTCAATAAAAGATGCAGAACTTCTCCGAGATATCTTCCAAATATGATTAGATGGGGCAATATTAATGACTTTAACATTAACATCAAGAAATGTAGTTTTGGGAAACTTGGCAAAACGGATATAAGTTATGAGCATAGAATAAATGCTTAAACCATAAAAATAGTACAGACAAAAATGTAAGCTTCAACCATTACCTCCCTAACAAACTCAGAAAAGCATATTTTGCTGCCAATGTAATTGTAAACAGCATGTACAGTTACTCCATGAATCACTGTACCACTTTACACGTCACTGATTCAACTCATTACTGAATACAACATTTTGCAGCATTTAAACATGCCACCTGATCAACTTCAAATGGCACAATGATTCATTACTAGGAAATCAAATCACAGGCTTGCAAATCTTGAATGATATAGAAAGGCTTCAGGGAGTTCCATTAAATTCTATTTCCTATATGTCAATTAGAGCTATCTAACAATAAAATCATACTCCCTGACTGGTCTATAAGGTAATACTTGGAATGTACTACTCACAAAGCCAAAATCAGATTTAGTAACAATACTAAAAGGTAAGTATCAATAACAAAAAAAAAAAAAACAGATATATTATACAACACCTTCCAAGATTATAAAAATAAATTTCCCGTTACTATCAGAACATGTCATCACCGGGGCCTTTTTCTAAACTATTCTCAGTATATAGATGAGAATAAGAAAAAAAACATTGTGGGGTTATAGAAATCAAGCTTCTTGAAGGCCAGTAGTTTGTGACTTTGATAGCCGATGGCTATGCCAGAGATATGACAAATCAGATCTGACTATAATCTGACCTTCTTCCACTGTTTTTTGTATGAAACATTATCACATAAGAAAGATTGCATCAGACCTTTGTTTCTGTTCTTGTTTTATGAAAATCATTTTAGACGTTTCTATTTATTCTGTGTAGTATCTGCCTAACTAAAATGTGTTTTCATGAATCACTGCTAACATTAAGCAGCACATAGAAAACTGCATAAAAACTTATCCTATTATGTATCTCAGCCCAGGAATTTTGGATCTTCAGTGGTAGGGAATGGAATAGGAACTTCCCTCGGTGATAATGAGGTATGGCATCACCTTACAGCTGTCACTTTGCTGTGAAACAGCATTTCACTAGGACATGGCACACTGCTGCAGAACTCAGATACCAGACATGACCTTGCATTTAACCATACTGTTTTCCACAGATTCACTGTAACTGCTTGAATGTCAGACACCTGAAGGTGCACACCAGACCTGGGAAGCTTGTTACTACAGACTGCTGCTGTACACTAAGTGACAATAAGCTGACAAATAGACAAATGTAATTTTGTGGTCTTTGCTTCAGTAGTACAGCAAATTATGAAGATGTTTAATGTCATATAGTCCAGAGTCACTGTCTGTGGACTGTACATCTAAAAACACATGATTTGTTGAGTGAATACAACTCCATCCTCAGTGTTAATATAATTTAAATGGGCAAAAGAATTTTAATTTAATTTGCTTTACATTATGTGTGATCTATATTTTGATGTTAGGTGCAGTGATTCATACAATGCAATCTCATTATTATTATAAATTACTCATGCCAGTTGGACAGATCAAAAAGCACACCCATTGTAAACTGAGCATTGCTCACATAAAAAAATATACTCTATTAAAACTACCATGCAGTTCACAAAAAATACAGAAAATAATAATGACAACGGCATTAGATGACTAAACAATAGTCCAGTCATACACACACACTAATATCTGCATAAACAGATAAAATAAATAAATAAATCAGCCAGTCAATAAATAAATAAATAAATAAATGATATCAAAATAGAAAAAATGGGTAGTGGAGATGTAACACCTGATCAAGATTGATTTCAACAAAATGAAACATGACAATACAAATCCTGACAGCTTCATATCAAAGCATGTATCTCAGCAGTACATAGGGCATAACTGTATCCTAGTATCCCCCGGGATGCACAGTAGCAAGACCAGCCCAAACTCCGCCTACCACCCAACACCCGGTGATGGGTATGAATATTACAGAATATTCATGGTGAAGTCATTATGAATATTCACCTTGTATTTGTTACATTAGCTCAGGAAAATAAATATTGACCTAAATAGTTGAAGTCAAGATTGCTTTTTAAACAACCCCCCCCCCATAAAACGGATAGAATAACTTCACTTTATTACGAGATAAGACTGGGCGCTTTCGCCAATGTTTGTGTGTGTGTGTGTGTGTGTGTGTGTGTGTGTGTTTGTGTGTACACACGCTCACACACACACACACACACACACACACACACACACACACACACACAAAACACAAAAACACACATACACACACACAAAAAAAAAACACACACACACATACACACACACACACACACACACAGTCCAGGATCCAAGTATTGATAATTTATATCTGCACTGCAAGGGCTTGCACACGTTAGTTCATGATGGAAGTAACAGCTGGACCCCACATATTCAGTATAGCTTTTTTTTTTTTTTTCGGGAGACAGGATGAGTGCCACAGCATATTGTGTACTTGTTAACAGCACTGATGTAATTTCATTAACATACTGCCAGCTAAGTTAAAACTGTCATTGACAGACAGTCTTATAGACTTCTTTTTTTTTGGTATGTCAGTTCTTATATGAATATGACAGACTACTGCCTTGCTTAGCAAGGCTCCACACAGAGATGTTCAGCAAGAAGAATCTGGACGTCTTTTAAACTGTCATTTTTCTAGTTAATATTTTGCTTTTACAGCACACGTGCTTATTAATTTATGGCAGCTGGAATGAAACTCAAGAACCCTATTATCCTATAATGAATGCTTTTGGCTATGTATATTTAATACAAACTATACTGTACAAACTTAGGAATAAACATTCACAGACATGTTTACCTCTGTAGTTATTTTCATTAAGTGCAATGGCTGATTTCAGTTTTGATTCTATACTACTGACTTCCTCTTGCTTGCAGCTACCGTAGCACTCCTGTGTGATGAATTTCAATGGAATTTTACTACTCTCAAACCAGCAATGCAGCGTGTGTGAAACAAGACCAGTCCAAGCATGCATTTAGAAGTAGAACAACAATCCAATGCAAATCCTCAAAAGCCTCGAGAAAGCCATAAAGCCACTCTGTGATGAAGAGTAAGCCTGAAATACCAGGTGTATGATATTTTTGGCTTGGACATTTATGTGGTATGTCAGCAAAGTTTTTTTTTTTTAGTTGTTCATAAAGTATGTCAGTCAGTTTCTTATTTTTGAGCCATCCAGAATACAATGTACAGAAAATGATTCATATGTACAGGTGCAAATTATGAGAAGTTTTTTTTTTGTTTTTAGAAAATTGAGGTGCCTGATGGGCATGTTGTAATAACCAAAGGACAAATGATTAGACAATTAATCAAAACTGTTATAACAATGCCCAAGCCATTACAGACACTAAACAGCTCAGATTCCCATTGTATGCTCAAGGACTGTAATTGCAAGCCTTGTATATGTGAGAATTTAATTGTGATTACAGGGAACATATATTAAGTCCAAACCTGCTGTAGCTGAGACATTGTTTCTTCTCTGAGGTGCAGCACTCTTGATGTTAGTACTATTAAGTAATGAGGGTATAAGAAGTGTAGGGCAGCATACACCCTGCAACAAACTTTTCCACCCTGCAACAAACTTTTCCAAATATGTAACAATGGGTTTTGTACTTTGCTGTTATTTTAAAAAGACTGCATTTAATTTTTGAAGTTTATAGAGGCTTACAGTACACTGAGTTTCAGACTTCCAGTAAGTTGCCAAAAAACTCTCATAAACACAAGAACATATGTAATGGCATCCATGGTGGATTTTAATGTCATTGTTAACAGCATGGCAGTTAATACACTTCTAGCTGATGCCACAAAGATCAGAAGGCTTTTGATTCTGTTCCACACCAGGTGTTTGGATTGATGGTCCAGTAATGATATCTTGTAAAACAATGGTGGGGAGAATGCACTACTGAGAGCCTTCCACTGGATGAGGCATTACTTAATGCATTTATTCAATTGCCACACAAGTTCCTTTAACTCAGTGAATGCACAGATAATCAGTATAACCCAATAAAAATCAAAACAACACTCCAAGCAAGTGTGAATTATTTAAATATGTCCACAACTGGTAGAAAACAAGCAAATCAATTTCACTCACAGCTTTAGTTTTATCACATGGAGTGAGTTCTGACTGAAACTGATGTGCTTGTTTTCTGTTATTTGTGAACCAAAAGGAATCATTTACACTTGCTTGGAGTGACGGTGTGCTGTTTGCTGCATTAAATCAAGGCCTCTTCTGCCTGAGTTTGATATCCCTAGCAACAATACAGTGCCTTTGATGTAATCTCCATAACTCCTGAAGTTAGTATAAATTCAATCTATGATCGTTTCCGTATCTCTCAACTGGCCAGAATTTCATATGGGTAGATTTTTGCCTCATGATCTTGGTTTGCTTCGCTTAAAATTTGTGGTTTTCTGTTGCATCATTGGGATTCACGTTACTACATAATAACAAGACATTTGAATTTCAGACTTCCTATCCTTCAAAAAAATGTATACTAATGCAAAATCTATTATTCTGGTAACTTTCTAAGATTATAAAAGCAGTATTTAAAAACTCCTCCTTGAAAAAGTGACCAAGTCTAATGAAATCAATCCATTTAACAAAGTTATATGCTCAATAAATAAATCATACAATCCTCATAATGTGACTTTTGTGCCTCCAAAGATATAGGATTTGTATAAAATTACTTTTTATTTATAATATGGGAAAACCAAAGAAAAAATGCTAGACTGTTGCCAACAGAAGTACTGTCAAAATCTCCACAAGTTGGCAGCAGTGTGAATATTAGAAAATGACTACCGTTGCATGAGTCAGCATTAGAACTTGCAGATGAGAACAAACTGATTATAATCTAGTCAGCCTAATGATGCGTGTGGTAATATGCATTGTATGACTTTATGCAAATTCAGAGAATGAGATATTATATAAACCTGAAATGCCTCCTTATCAAGGTTTATGACATGTATTCTACCTTAAAAAAACAAGCAAATTGAAGTTTTATGCAAACCATAATATCACTAATGTTGCTCTGTAACTGCTGACAGATTTCCCTGTAGCAGTTACCTGAAATACATTTTTAAAAGCAGTGTTTTTTGTTGCTGTAGAATAGTAGTTTGTCTGTTTGCTTCTTTGCTGATTTGTCAGCAGCGAGTCTGAATGTTGCATTGTTACTGATGGCTGTAACTGATGTCCAGATAAGAATGCTCAATAGTCAACAGTGTTAGCAATACCTGCTTGTCTCGCTCTCCTACAAACATCTGGTTATTAAGACAAATTTGTAAGCTGGTTTCCCATGCAGAAAAGTATAAGCCAGCAGTGAAAGACATCTAGAAAATATGTATGGGGTGTGGTGCGTAATCATTATTTCATGTGCATGTCTGTGGTGTAGGATGCTGCATAAACTAAAAGACTTAAACTCGGGGTGGCTTAGCATACCATACAGAGGAAGAGAGAGACAGAGAGAGAGTGTGTTAAATTTTATATTTTATTAGGGCGCCGTCTCATTCATTTTTGTGTATCAGCTGATGCTGCAGTTTTTCAATGTATTTATTCCATGGTGGCTTTGCTGCCTGCGAAAAAAACGTACTCCTAATTTCTTTATGGCTATGAGGAAAGGTTAGGTATTAGTTTTGCATTTCAGTAGGTGGCAGCAACATCTTTCCCTCTTGAAGGAGCATGACTGAGTTAATTTGTGATGTAGTTGGTTATGAATTTCAGAAGTGAAATGTTTTACCTCATATTTTATTATGTTTTCATTACTCTCAGATGTTATATCACAGTGCTGAGGTCTATGGAAAGTGGGTGATGAGTAACTTCTTTCTAAACCTGTATTTGGATGATAACAAGTTATTTTGTAGCTGTTAAAAGAACGGTATCATTTTCTTAGAATGTGTTTCTTTTGCATCGTGTGTGATGAGATACTGAATGGAATATCACTTTGGTACATTGCTTATGATCATTAAATTTTATTTCAAGCTAGGGGTAATTTTATGTACCTTCTATGCATCTCTGGCATAGTCAATTGCTATAACAGGTGATATATGGCATCAATATGAATCTGCCCCTGAAATCATAGACACTCAGGTTAAAACAGCCCTCTCCAAAGCCAAAAACACAGCATCAATGGGACTGGACAGTGTCCTAAGCTGGATCCTACATGAGCTCAATGACGAACTAACCCCTCACCTAAACACACTGTTCAAATTTAGCCTCTCCACAGGCTACGTGCCCACAGAGTGGAGCACAGCAACGGTTATTCTGCTCCACAAAGGTGGAGCCACAACAGACCCCGGGAACTATCGCCCTATAAGCCTGACAAGCTTGTTCTGCAAGACTATAGAGCACATCATCATGGATCTCATTAACAGAGACATTGGAAACCTCCAAACACTGGACCCTACCCAGTTCGGCTTTGTTAAGGGCAGATCATGCCTCCTAAACCTGGTGGACTTCTTTGAGACAGTTACCAAGGCTATAGACGAGGGAAAGGTGGTCCACACAGCCTACCTAGACCTCGCAAAGGTCTTCAACACCATTCCCCATTCTGGTATTATAGACAAGCTCACCAGCCTGAACATAAACCCCTACATCATGAGATGGGTTGCCAACTGACTCACGGACAGAACCCACATGGTAAGAGCTGCGAGAGCTAGGTCTGACTCTAAACTGGTTACAAGTGGCGTTCCCCAGGGCTCAGTCCTAGGACCCCTCCTGTTTGGCATATACTTCTCAGAGGTACAGGCAAGTACAGGAGGACTATGGCTGACCAAGTTTGCAGACAACTGCAAACTAAGAGCTATAATTGACTCTCTGGCTGACACAGACATCCTCCTAAAGGGTCTCACTGAGACAGATGTCTGGTGTCAAAACCATGGCCTCAAGCTAAATGCCAACAAGTGCATAGTCATCCCCTTTGGAAAAAACAAAGTACCCACAAACTACCACATAGGTGGTGGCCCCCTAAATACGTAAAATGTAATAAGGGATCTGGGGACCCAAGTAGATAGTAATCTCTCCTTTGATAATCACATTGCCAAAGTGGTTAGAAAATCCTTCTATGTGGCCCACCTAATCACAAAAGGGTTTGCATCCAGATCAAAAGAGGTCATTGTGCCCCTCTACGCATCACTCATCAGACCCATCATAGAGTACAATGCCCCATTTGGGATGTACCTTACAAGACACCTGAAACAGCTGGAAAGACCACAGAAGTACCTCACCAAGAGGATCCCTGACCTCAAACAGATTCCCTATGCAACTTGACTGAAGAAACCCCTGTTGTACTCAGTTGCATACCACCTACTCAGAGGTGATCTCTGCCTGACATACAAGGCCATGTCCAACCCAGAACTGATGAACATGCTCCACCTAAAGAAAACCATATCCCCTCAAGCCACATGCTCTAGGGATCTAAACCTCTCCACAACAATAAATAAGATATGCTGGAGGGATATATTCCTGTCCCAGAGACTTCCCATGCTCTGGAACAAGATTCCAATCTACATTACGCAGAGCTCCTCTCTAACACTCTTCAAGAGAAACCTTGACGAGTGGATGGGAAACAGAAAGTTTACCCCGGGGATCACTTCAGTGGCTCTGCTGGACAGAGGCACAGGGAACTAATCTGAGGGGACGGTGAAAGCCAACACATTCCGGCTAGGCTTATAAATGCCTCTGGGCAAATAGCCTAGTACCTACCTATGAACCTATTACAACAGTGAATTTCATCCAGTGGTACTAATACAACAGTACAAATCACTTGTTTTGTGGAACTGTGCTTTTAGCTGCAGCTAGAAACATCTTAGTTTTACATTTGATTTGCTACTGAACAACAGTTGCAATGTAAATTAACATTTTAAGTAATGGTACTGCTTTTTTAACAGTATTCTTCCATTTTTCTGCTAGCCAATGTAATGTGTTTTATTACCAGAAAGTCACTCTTAGAGTGTTTCATGCATACCAGCCTGTACAAGAATCTAAACAGAAACATGAGTTAATGACATTTGTTTTACCTAGAACGTTACAATATAATTCATGAACAGAATTTTCAGAAGTCAAGATGTAATACATTTTTGTCATGGCAAAGACTTCCACATTGATCCATTAATGATACAGCATGTTGTGAAACGAGATGTTATATAAAATACAGAATGCCTGAACACAACAAACAGGGTGTTGTTAACTCCATGAATGCAGGATCTGAGGAGAGGAGTACATTCATACACTTACTGGCTTTCAAACACTTTACCCTCTGCCTAACGGGGAAGCTGTGCTGGTTGATACCAGTGAAATAACTGCTCATTCTGTCAGAATATGGAAAAGATTAATTTCAGGGAGCGCAAATGTCAGACTTGGCTGGTGGTTACAAAGGAAGGAGCTAAAAAGAATAAACCACCTTAAAACTCAGAATGTTGAGCCAACAAAATTAGAAGTGAGGAATAAAGGCTGATATAAGACAGGTGGGCATAGGTGGATACATGGATAAATTCTGACTATGAGCCAGGTGACCCGAGATCCATTAGAGACTCAAGCATCTGTTTAGACTGGTATTGGTGAGGTAGCAGAGATGATGATAAGCCTGCTCACTTTTTGGAAGAAAGATGTGGAGTGTCTATCTAGGGGCACATTAGGGTAATGATTTGCCTAGTGCAGACCAGAAAAACTTACATGAGTTTCTTGCCTGGTAGGAAGACAGTGACATTCTGTATGTTTTTACACAGTCTGCAGAAGTAGGTGACAGCCCTTCTATGATGCACATTCTCTTTGACAGCACCATACTGGGCATGTGGAGGGCAGCTAACTTATAGCAAAAACTTTGTTTCACGGCATATGATTGCACAACCTCCATCACCCAACCCTCATGTAAGTTTGATTGACTAGACTGAAGGGCCATGGCCTTGAAGAGACTAACTGGGTCTGTGGGATAGTCCAGGGATTAGGTTTAGGGGGAGGCTTGATGTTCAAGTTGCAATGGCTCCATCCAAATAAAATTAAAAAAAAAAGAAAAAAAAGAAAGAAATAATAAGAACTTTAGTGCAGACTAATCAATCTTTGGACTAGGCTATCAAAACTCTTACTCCATGAGTCCACAGTTAGAAATAAGCTACTGTTATAATGGGCTTAATGGAATGAGGCATCTAGAAAAGATTTAATTAGAATTCTAGATAGTGTTCAGCGGACTTAGCACAATTTAAGAACTATGATTCAAGCTACTATGTATGCACTATTTATTATTTATTTATTCATTTATCTTTTGATGACTGGGTTAGTCCCACTAGGCTAATGGCCTGTTTTCTGAGGAGAGCCAAGGTGGTATTTATACCACAATGAGAAATTAGTCAGGGACATCAGGAAACTTCCCCTACTCTTTTCGATGGGTGCTTTAAGATCCACCTGAGCTACCACCAGCTCAAGCAAATTGGGCCTTGGTTTAACATCTTATCTGAAGGATAAAAGGATGTTCTCTTTCATAAAGTAGGTAGCATTAGGCACAGAAGGCTAGTGCCGAATAGCAGGTAAAGTTCGAAACTTGAAAGTTTACTGGCCATCCAACGCCATGTCTGGTGCCTGATTTGTAATAATTACCTACATCATATCTTAAGATTTTATCCATTACTATATGTAGAGGGCATGAAGTCACTTGATAAGCCTTCCTGTTTTTTCATAACCAAACCCAGTATAATCTGGAGCACTGTCTACCTGACAACTAGCTGAGGTATATGACACCAGCAAAGATAAAGTATATATAACTGCGGTGGTGGTGCTGCGGTAGCGTTGTCGCCTCACAGTAAGACGTTGTTCTGTTTGATTCTCAGCTAGAGCGTCTTCTGTGTGGAGACATACATGAATGGGCGTACCTTCATTGAAGGTTGTGTGTCAGGGCTGGCAACTCGGCATGTAAAAATATAGTGCCAATCATTAGCGGACCGGAGTTCTGCTGTGGCAACCCCTAACCGGGAAAAGCCGAAAGACAAAGACAAAGATAAAGTATATATACAAAACCCATTTTATTATAAGTGCCACAAAAAAGTACCTACAAAGCAAGCACACAACATCTGATACCTTTCATGTTGGAGACTTTGACCCTATACCCCCTTACTTCAATACAAACAACATCAGGGGTAAGGGACAAGTTTCAGCAAGAGAAAGAGTACAATTTTGGTTACATCCAGCATAACTCCCACCCCTGCTAGGTATCACTGCTGTAATATAAACTAGTGTGTATCACTTTTACTACTGTGTAGATAAACTAAATGATAACCATGTAGCTTGACCCATGTCCCACAATTCTACATGACTAGGCAGCAGCCAGCAAGTAGAGCTCTGAATGAGAGACAAGTCATTTCTAAAGTTAGTCAGGGCAAAGTGCTGGATAAGGACAATGCTACTGCTAGGACTGGAACATCATATACATGCAGTATGAAAATAAATTTTTACAGTAACCCACGGCCTTTTAATTAACATGTGCATATGGAAATTACTGTGTTTTCAAAACAAAAGGTATACAATGTTAATTACAGCGGTTTCCACATATCTCAAGCTCACACAAAATATGCAGTGTCAGAATATTATTTCATAAATATGCAAAACTAAATATCACGACACTAAAGGACAGCAAATATTGTAGCTTGCTACTTTAACAAGGAGGGAGCAGGGTAGGGTGATGTGGTGGTGGTGGTGGGTGCACTAGTGCTCACAGACTTCCAACCAGCACCTATTAAAAAGTGTCAATTCAGTGAGGTTTGACTAAGTGACTTTGATACTTTTTTCTGCATAATCAGCCCTGTAAATATCATTAATTATTTTTAGGTGCCTAATTTACACATATAACAAAGAAATTGTAAATACAGAAAGGTGCTGGTTCTAGTACCCATCTTAGGAGCTACAAAGGCACTAATATGGATATACACATTCCCAATCCTACCACTGCAACAATAGTCGTAGCATTAAAAAAATAAGAGGCTGTAAACAGATTTTATATGAAATTAATATTGATCCCTTACCTGTTTAATTGTAGAGGAGTCTTTTCTTCTTCTATAGACCTGTCACCTTTAAGGTATTTGCCCTCATGTGAAAGCTCTCCTTTTAAGTCAGTCATCAAATTATAATCCCATGTGTGATTCTTTTGTTTGTAATTGGACTTCTCTAGTCCACAGTCTACCTCTAAGTCAATTTGTTTATTTGTATTTTTAAGCTGATATGTTGGTATAAGGTTTTGCTTTTGAAAGTCGGTCAGATTATTCATAGTTTCAGAGTCCTGCTCTTCTAGGGCCTGCTGGTGATGGATATGTCGCAGGACAGTGGCAATCATACAAAGCAATATTAGCAAAGCCATAAGCCCAACTGCCAAAAACACTGCCACCCAAGGAAACTCCCCACCGGGAATTTTTGGTTGTACTGTTGATGGTGCAAATGGAACAGAGGAGCTCTCACAATTTTTACCATCAAATCCAACAGGACAGCTACACATGTAATCTTTCCCATACATATCTTCAAAGCAGGTCCCTCCATTCTGACAAGGCCAGAAGGCACATCCACTTATTCTGCGCTCACAGTTACGTCCTGTAAAACCACGTGAACAAATGCACCTGTAGTCATTAATTCCATCAATGCAACTGCCACCATTGATACACCGCTTGATTTCACAGTTGTTAATGTTCGTCTTGCAATCGGCACCAGTGAAGCCAGGCGGACAACGGCAATGTTCTTTCTGACTATCATCAATACAGTCATCTGCTGAAAATAACATAAAAAAGTTGGCTTTTTCTCTTATGATTTTTTCCCTTGATACTTTTTCCTGCTAAGTAACAGTAAGTTATAATTCTCTGTTATAAACAATATACAGTCAAAAAGCAAGTGATAACCATATGTATAAATAAAGAATTAACTTTAAATATGTTTCTTCTTGTTTGCTTAATAGAGCAGGATCCCCATTCAGCTTACTAGCACGCATGCATGCTACATACCCTACCAAGGTGTCCACACAGTTTCTACTGGTTTCACACCTTTCAGTAATACATCTCCCAATGCTTTCAAATGATTCATCTCAGGATTGCAAGCAATTTAATTTTCTTTGGATTTTATAGGCTACAGATGCCAGACTTCCTGTGATGAAAGACAACAGAATGTGGATGCATCCTATACTTTTCACTGAATGATATGCCATTGTATTAAACAGCACAAACGTTAACATACCTCACTGCACAATTGTACTGGCATCATTTACTTTCAAAAGTGATTTGCAGAGTAAGAAAAGCATTTAGTACCAGTACAGAAACAACATCAACAAACATAGATCAGTATAGAGTAGTGTAGTCAATAACATTCTAGCAGATCGATGCTAGCTCTGAAGGTTTGTAAGTTTAAAATTAACATAAACATTAATAGTCAATATCTAATACATGTTCAGTACTGTGATGTAGCTTTCTGGGAAAAAGTTGCTTTTTCTGCCATCCCTGAATGAAGAAACTTGTGTCTTTACAATACTTGTCAAGAAGGGCACTGGTGCTTACCAGACAGACTGCATATATACATACATTTTAGTAAAACCTGCTTCCTGAGGACTAAATATCAGTGCATAACTGTATGAATATTTTACTGCAACACTACCATTTGCACAGCTGCACGGGGATGTCTTCCTCTCACAGTTGGAGCCAGTGAACCCTGGAGGGCAGACACATAAATAACCTACACCATTGTCTTTCTGCAAGCAGGAGCCACCGTTGAAACATGGTGATTCGTCACAGGTGAGAGTGGTATGTTCACAGTGTGATCCATATGACTTAGAAGTACAGTGGCAAATGTAGCTTTCTTCTTGTTCCTGTGAAAAGAAATATGCAAAATTACTTTGTATCTGTCTCCGTTAGTAATAAAAATAATTTCTTTTTCTTGTCTTCTACACAGTTCTGACCACTAGCCAAGATAAGTGCCACACTCATTACTAATCCCAATGGACCAGCCAGAGTAGTTCTCCGGACATGCTAAATGAGAATTTGGTACATTAAACTGCTTTTTCATACTGAGAGATGTATTTTCTGTTTGTGAGTGCTCTGTCTGTGCTTTTCTGTGAATTTTTTTTGTGAGGTTTCTGTGTTCTAGTCAGGTATCATATAACTGATTTGTTTGCAGTTAAAGGCATTTTGTAGAGTCTCCTTTTCTTTAATCTGTTTAAAACTTTCATTTAGTGGCTAGAACTAGTAGCTGCAATAGTTTCCCACCTGACCTCTCTATTGGTGTCTTGTTCTTATACTTGGTGCATTTGCAATTGCCCGCCCATACTGTAAATTTGATCTGGGACACTCCTCCCAGTCTAGTGTCATTAGCTCATTCTACCTAATACAGAGAGAACATTTGAGAAGGCCAATCCACTTAGGTTCTTAACCTTGAATTATCTTCTGTTCCTGCTTTCTCTCTTTCCACTTTACTAAAAAATTATGGCTAGTATCTCCTTGTGTTCTAACTGAGTGTGCTTCTCAGCTGATAATTATATTTTTTGGCACTTTTTAACTGTTCAGAGTTGAATAAAACAATAACTGAATTCAGTTCAGAATACAGTTTGAATAAATTGCATTTATTTAAACTGTATTTGCTCTAATATTACTACACACTCAAGTGTGCTAGCTTGCACTGCACTTGAACTGCTTTTAGTGCTGTTTTAGCTGCCTTTTTGTAAAAACAAAAATTCCAAGCTTCTTTCCTGTAACTAGTCTAGTCTAGATACAGATTTGTTGTATCTAGGACTGTTTGTAAGCTTCTGAGCCTCCCAAGCCTTTCTGTGTTGGAAGGAAGCGTTCTAGCTTATCAGTAGGAGTGTTACTAGGTAGCTTATCTACCACAAGAGGAGTGGTTTCTGGCCCAGAAATTGTGGTTTATTGGCCATTTGGGCAGTTTTTTCCATCTCTTTCAACTTTCTGGTTTAAAAGCCAGCATTTGCATTGTTTCCCACCTTTCCTGTAACTAGTCTAGTTCAAATAAAGATTTGCTGTATCCAGGACTGTTTGTAAGCTTCTGAGCCCCCCAAGCCTTTCTGT
This sequence comes from Protopterus annectens, assembly GCF_019279795.1. Lineage (NCBI taxonomy): Eukaryota > Metazoa > Chordata > Ceratodontiformes > Protopteridae > Protopterus > Protopterus annectens. Next base: position 469,550,876 of record NC_056737.1, on the reverse strand, counting down.
GTTGGAGGGAAGCCTTCTAGCTTGTCAGTAGGAGTGGTAACACTAGGTAGCCTAGGTAGCCTATCTACCACATGAGTAGTGTCTGGCCCAGAAATTGCAGTTTATTGGCTGTTTTAGCAGTTTTTCCATCTCTTTCAATGTTCTGGTTTAAAAGTCCGCGTTTGCACTTTTCCCGCCTTTCCTGTAACTAGTCTAGTCCAGATACAGACTTGCTGTATACAGGACTGTTTGTAAGCTTCTGAGGCCCCCAAGCCTTTCTGTACTGGAGGGAAGCCTTCTAGCTTATCAGTGGGAGTGATAAGCACTAGGTAGCCTATCTACCACAAGAGGAGTGGTTTCTGGCCCAGAAATTGTAGTTTATTGGCTGTCTGGGCAGTTTTTCCATATCTCTCAACTTTCTGGTTTAAAAGCCCATGTTTGCACTTGTTTCCCATATTTCCTGTAATTAGTTTAGTCTTGCTGTATCCAAGACTGTTTGTAAGCTTATGAGCGGTGCCAAAGTCTGCTCTTCAATTTTTCTCTTAGATCTACTAGTTCTCTCCTCTCCTGCTACACTTTTACTAGCTTATTAGTCTAGCACTTTCCCAGACTTCTTGTAGCAGTTATTGTAGCACACAAAAGTGCTACCAGCACTAAACGTTCTACAAGGAAACAGATCCAGTACTTATTATTAATGCCCACCCAATGTAGCAACTGCCTCATGTACACCGACAACCCTCTACTCTTACCTCCCAACACTTAGACTTGCAAGAGATGCACTTATATATCCAAATTGGAAGCCATGCACTCTCCAGCAAAGACTGGAATAGCTGGTCAAGAGGAGAAGGTCAACACTTGTATCACACCACATGGAACACATAGCCCTCTAGAACACATACCAGCACTGCCTTCATATAAAAACACAAACCACGCACCCACCTTTGCGGAGGCTCTCAATAAAAATCTACCCAAACAGCAGAGACCTCCAAGGCAGAAATGCACTCGACCACCGCAGCACAACACTAATCACGAGACACATAACTCTCCTAAACAGTATGCCACTCAACCAAAGCCCCTAAGGCAAAACAGCATGCCCAACACACTAGTCATAGGTGACTCGATAGTGATGCACACTGATGTCCCACTCACTAGGTTGAATACGGAGAAAGTAACAGTCAGCTGCCTGTCAGGTGCCAGGATCTGCCACATAACATACACACTCAGGTCCCTCAATAACAGGTACAAATATGACTCAGTCATTGTACATGTGGGTGTGAAAGACCTGAGACGTACTTCCCTGGACTACATGAAAAGAGACATGGAGGAGTCCTTGGATTCTGTAGCCCTGGCAGGTATGACCCTAGCCCTGAGCAGCATCTTACCATCACCCAGAATGATACCACAGTTGTTGTTGTTTGTCTTTCGGCTTTTTCCCGGTAAGGGGTCGCCACAGTGGAACTCCGGTCCGCTAATGATTGGCAGTAGATTTTTCAAAATGCCGAGGTGCCAGCTCGACGCCCAACCTTCAACCAAGGCACGCCCATTTATGCACGCATTTCTTTCGAACACTACCCAACCGCGGGGAGGACATGCAGACTCCACACAGAAGGCACCCCAATCCAAGTCGAGAATCAAACGGGAGAACCTCTTCTGTGAGGTAACAATGCTACTGCCGTACCACCATGTCATATAGAATGATACCACAGTAAAAGCAGAAAATGATTGATTTCAACAATTGGCTAAGTTTCTGCTTGTCATTTTAAGGGGAACCAGTATCTGTCTATCTGGGATGACATGATTGACAGATCCCGATTCTTTGCCAGAGATGGCCTGCATCTGTCACCCCTGGGCTTCCGGATACTAGCCAAGGCTCTAGCCACCCCTATGGTGCCTTTTTTAGGTGGTGTTCCAAAGACCAAATTACCACCATAACAGCTACAAACAAATGCAATTTGAGGGTCATGCTGCTCAATGCTAGAAGTCTAAATCTCAAAATGCACTCGCTCGAAGCACTCCTTAAAATGGAGAACATCAACATTTGTGCTGTAACAAAGACCTGGTTCAAGGCAGCAGAAAGCACCCCATACACTACCAGGCTATAACTCTTTTCACACCTTTCAGCCCCAGAACTTGGACCAGAGCTCCAAAGGCAGTGGTGTTTTTATATTCATAAAGGATGCGCACATCTCCAGACTAGTAGCCCAACATAACACATCAGAGATACTTCAAGTGTAGCTAACATTGAGTAAGACAGTGATTCAGGTCGTAGCCTGCTATAGGTCCCCAACCATGTCTCACACTCCACATTCCTAAGCACCCTGGAGAATATTAGGGTCCAACCTAACACTCTCATACTAGGTGACTTTAACTACTCCTATATTAACTGGGAAAACTACTCATGTACCAATCCACTTGCCCAGTGTTTCCTGGAGTTCATTAATTCCAATGCCCTGGACAATCTCGTTCTTACCCCCGCTACAGGTAGCAACATCCTTGACCTGGTCATTACTAACATGGGCGACCACTGCTCTACACCAATAAACAGCTCCTCCCTGGTTAGATCCGACCACAAATGAATCACCTTGGAAATCCACATCCCTCCCCCCCCGCAATGGTAACCACCATGAAAAACTTCTCCAAAGCTAAATTTGGGCTCCTGAAAACAGAGGTGTCTAACTTCATGGCACCCATGCAAATGGAGAATAGTTGCATGACCATTGAATCATACACCAATGCAATGTACGAACACTTACACAAATGCATGGATCTCGCCATACCTAATAGAACCAAGATGCTCTCCTCCAAACAAAGGAAGCCAATCTTGTGGTCCCCTACCATAAACGAACTCTACAACAGAAAGAGGAAACTGATGCGGAATAAGTTGAAGTCCCAAGATTCGAAAAACTCCCTCATCAGCCTCAAAAAAAGTTGAGATCCCTCATCAAATCCTCTAAATCTAGCTATGAAAACAGAATTGCAGCAGATAGTAAAGACAACCACAAGGCCTTCTATAGTTATGTAAAGAATCTCCACAGCAATACCCAGTTGTGATCTGAGCTACTGCACAATGGTACCTCCTATACTGAGCCAACAGATATTGCCAATATACTGGCCGACAGATTGAGTGCCAACTTTATCCCCCCCCAAAGGACCAATCACAATACCAGTAGATTGCCAGGCACCCAGTATTACTGCTACACAGGTTAAAACAGCACTGTCCAAGGTCAAGAATACAGCTTCTATGGGACCTGACAATATCCCTGGCTGTGTTCTACATGAACTACAGAATGAACTGGCACCTCACCTGTGTGCTCTGTTCAATCACAGCCTCACCTCAGGCGTTGTCACTACAGAATGGATCACTGCTACAGTCATCCCTCTCCACAAAGGAGGTGCGATTACAAACTCTGGGAACTATCGCCTCATTAGCCCAACGAGTCTGATATGCAAAGCTATGTAATGCATCATCGTGGACCAAATAAACGGGGATATAGGGAATCTCGAAACTCTGGATCCCAAACAGTTTGGTTTTGTGAAGGGTAGATCATGCCTGCTCAACTTGGTCGACTTCTTTGAGTCAGTCACCAGAGCTGTGGATGAAGGCAAGGTGTTTCATACAGCCTACCTTGATCTGGCCAAGGCCTTTGATACCATTCCCCACTCAGGAATTATAGAAAAACTCATTAAGCTAGCCATCAACCCCTATATCATTAGGTGGGTTGCAAACTGGATCACAGATAGAACCCACAGTGTGAAAGTATCTGACTCCAAGTCAGACTGCCGAATAGTCACAAGTGGAGTCCCACAGGGTTTGGTCCTGGGTCCTCTCCTGTTCGGTATCTACTTCTCTGAAGTCCAGGCCAACATGAAGGGACTCTGGCTGACAAAGTTTGCAGATAATTGCAAGTTGTGAGCTATTATTAGCTCCCCAAGTGATGTTGACATCCTACAGAATGGCCTCGCTGAGACCAATGACTGGCGTCAGAACCATGGCCTTAAGCTCAGTGCCAAAAATGTGTCATCATCCCATTTGGGAAAAACCCAGTTCTTATGAATTACCACATTGATGGTAGTCCACTGAACACAGAAGGTGTTATAAGAGATCTGGAAGCACAGGTTGACAGCAACCTCTCTTTTGATCACCACATTGCCACTGTGGTCAGAAAGTCCTTCTATGTGGCACATCTCATTACTAAGGGTTTTGCATCCAGGAAGAAAGAGGTTATTGTCTCCCTCTACTCTTTCCTCATTAGGCCAATCATCGAGTACAATGCCCCATTTGGCATGTACCTCATTAGACACTTACAACAACTGGAGAGGCTGCAAAAGTACCTCACAAAGAGGATCCAAGGCCTTAAACACTTGTCCTATATGGACAGACTCAAAAAACTCCAACTATTCTCTGTCTCATATCGCCTACTTACAGGTTTTCTCTGCTTGACTTACAAAGCCATGTCTGACTCAGCTCTGTTAGAAATGCTACATCTAAAGAAATCCCAGTCCCTTAGCACCACATGCTCCAGAGACCTCAACCTCATTACCACAATCCACAGAACGTACTGGAGGGACAGGTTCATACATGTCAAGCAGAGCACCTCGCTGACCCTCTTGAAGAGAAATCTTGATGAGTGGATGGGAAATGGAAAATTCACCGCAGGGATAACTCCAGTGGCACCACTAGACAGAGGCACTGGGAATTAAGGTCAGGTGGCACGATGCCAGGGTAATCCTATGGCTAGGCTTGTAAAGGCCCCAGAGCCATTAGCCTAGTACACACCTATGAACCTATTATAAATGTCTGTTTAAAAAAAAAAATAGGGTTTGTTTGTTTTAGTGAAAATGAAATCTTCTTGCTGCCTTCATGAAATGTAACATGTTTCTGATTTTTTAACAATTTTTTTTTACATCATAAAAATCTTAACAAATTTCAATGATTTTTTTAACAACATTTTTTTTATTACACCATAAAAATCTTAACAAATTTCAAAGTATGAAGATCATCTTAATTCAGAGATACTCATCAAAGAATAACTTTGAAGTACAACAGGAAACAATAGGTACAATAAGAAAACATCATATTACTATTACACCAGCATTGTTTATGGCTTAGACTTGTCCTGAGGCAGTGGAGCATAAATCAGTTATGCTATACAGATTATAAAAGTAATCATAATATCCTTTATAATGCAAATGTTATATTTCTTCAACATTAATTTCTTCATCACATATAAAGATATATTAGAGATAGCCTAAATAGCCAGGGGCCCTTTTATACAAGTTTGATCACCCTAATAGTATAAATGGGTCACTGCCAATATAAGCAATAATTTGTATCACTGTACCATCCTCATCTTGTTTGGCACTTCTTATCCCTGATTCTAGAATTCTCAAGCCCTGATTCCAGAATTTTCCATTAGCATACAAGTACTTCATAAGTGACATAATGCACTATGGCAACATGTTACTGAAAAAAATTTTACTTTCTACTCCTCACTCCAACCTAGTCAAATTATAAAACATATCCAGTTTCAAAAACATCATTATCATCCTATAGTCAGCAGTAAAGGTGAAAAATATCATAATGAGCTGCTAACACATGTATTGCCTTTATTTACAAACACCAATAAGTCAGAGGGGTACTGTTATGTAAGGAAACATGTTAGGTGAACAGAGAGATGAACTTGATAGAGGAGAAACAACACAAGAGCTAGAAACTCAGCCCAGGGAGCTACGAAGTTGTAGGACAGGGGGCATTATTGGTTTTGAGCCTGTGTACATACATCATGCCTTTGGACTCTATGGTAAGAAATGATAATGCAATGCTGCTCTGCAATAAGAACAGGACAGGAAAGAACCAGGCATCAATCATAGTCCAGGTAGTTTCATGCTTATCCCTTGGAGAAATATGTAAGTACTCTGACATTGTAGGCTAGCAGGAGTTCTTAAATCCAGTGGCCTGAGGGTGTGGGTGAATAACAGTATGGCCTTCACAATGAAGAAGTAGCCAGGCAAAACTGATACACAACTTTGTCACAAATGACACAGACAATGAAACCCAACAAATATGACATCACTGGATTAAGGAATGCCTTTCCTACAGTGGCATGCAGAAGGATAGTGAAGATGATAAGGGAAATAAGAAAATATGGAAGTATGGTGATGATATACATGGGAGTGTATAAAACACGTCAAAAACTAAAAGGGAGAAAATACAAACTAGTGCTTTGGTAAAGTGTTTATGGTACATGCCCTCATTACTGCAGTGTGTACCCTGATCAGTCCACTTCATGAAGGCATTAAAGCCAGGAGAATACTCAGTGAAACACAGTAAGACAGATAAGTGGTTTCATCAAAAATCTGAACTAATTAAAAAAAAAAAAAAAAAAAAAATCAAGAGAGTTTTTTGCAATTAATGCAATTAACTTGTTTTAGTTGGGCCTGCCCGTGCACCAAATAACTTAATATGATCAACTCTGAGGTCAGTGTACCTTAGTGTAAGGGTTGTTTTTGTTGTTGTCTTTCGGCTTTTCCCAGTTAGGGGTGGTCACAGCGGAACTCCAGTCCGCTAATGATTGGCAGTAGATTTTGATGAACGCCGAGGTGCCAACTCGACGTTCAACCTTCAACGAAGGCACGCCCATTTACGCATGTCTTTCGAATGCCCACCCAACTGCGGGGAAGACATGCAGACTCCACACAGAAGGCACTCCCCGCACTTCAGCCGAAAATCGAATGGGAGAACTTCTTGCTGTGAGGCAACAATGCTACCGCTGCACCACCGTGAATGTCTGTACAAACCTCAAAAATCCTTTTTTGCTGAAGGAACATTTTAATCAAGCGTGATTTATCAAGCTTTTTGCCTTTGTGGATATAGGTCATCTAAAAGACTTGACTTTCAGTATAGCCCAACTGGGCAAAAAACAAATATTTCAATAAAAGCCCTCAAAAGGTTTCAAACTACACTTCCCCATATAGAAGGCACTATTGCTGTACTCCATTAACTAATATCTTCACATTCAGAAATGTTCAGGATAAGTTATCAAACCTTTGTGTACATGCTGATTTGAATATTTTGATTTGTCCAAGTGGGCTTTGCTGGAAAGTGATGTGATCAAACAACCGGATATCAGCCTTCATACTACTGCCTAGATCATAGTAAGGCATTCAGTGGGTATGATGAAGATGGGAAAGTAGACACACAGATAGCAGACAGGGCTTAGTGTAAAAGAAAAGTAAGTTCAACTGTGTCTGCTTGGGGAGTCAGGAAGTAAATTAAACACCATGTGACTGGATCTAGAAAGTAATAAAATGGAATACAACCTGATAGCAGTTACTTCTCCTAAAAGTCAGTCAGTTATACCATATGGTGCAGTCAGGCTATGCTGATAGGTCAGAAGATAGATTCAAGGGAAGATGATCTTCTTCTTCTTCTCTGTATTGGCCACACCCAGAGTCTAGTTCAGAATGTCCTACACAGTAAACTGCTTCAAACTGGTGGGACGTGTGCAGAGATGGGCTATTTAGATACTCCATGGATGGTTGTGGAGTACTGACAAAGGTTAAAACTACTAGGCATGTGCTGTGGGGTACTGACAAAGGTTAAAACCACCGGGCATGTGCTGTAGAGTACTGACAAAGGTTAAAACCATGGGGCATGTGCTGAGGAGTACTGACAAAGGTTAAAACCACTGGGCATGTGCACTACAGACAAAGGAATGGCACAATATAAGCTACTGCCAGGGTTGAGGCTGGTGTTAAAATGGAAGAGTAAAGTGGAAAGCATAAGGCACATGTGGCAAAAGAAAATTTAAATTTGATTTTAAAAAAGTTGTTTTCTTACATAGTGATGGATCGGGTCTATATCACATAATCGAATATGTGAATATTGAACGTTCACATGAGTGAATATTCACATACTCGAAGTTTATGAATTTTTTTTGCAGTACAGTAAAGAGCGGGACTTTTGCCCTTTCCTTACTGTAGTACGATCTCGGAGTAGGAATATATATTTAGTGGGGGGCGCAGCCCCCCACAATACCTTTTTCGAGTACGTGAATATTCTCTCATGTGAACGTTCGATATTGAAGTATTCGATGATGTGATATAGACGCGATGGATCAACCTGCTAGAGAAAGTGATGGCATGAATGTGGTCAGGGGAACTCAATGAAATTTATGATATTTGGCAGGCAGTGATGGGAAAGGCTCGGGTAATGTCTCAAAGTTAGCGAGAATAATTATTCAGAATCAGGGGTCAAATGGGCTCCTTCCATCTGCATCTGTACTGAAAATTATACAGATGGACAGAAATGGAGTACATAGAGGAGCTTAGAACATTTATACTTGCAACTTTATAGGTGTACATGTGTGTGTGTGTGTGTGTGTGTGTGTGTGTGTGTGTGTGTGTGTGTGTAGATGTAAAAAAAGGAGCCGCTGCTGTGTTGGAGATGTACATTTTCCCATTTGCCCTCCTTTTTTGCTGTATGCACCTTTGTAGCACATTATGATTGTAAGTACATGGACTTGCAGTTTTTACAACATTCCAGCCACTTGTTTGGATACATAGTATTCTTTTCATGCAATAATAAGCAGCCTTCTATGAGGGGGAGGGTCTGTTAAAGTGGAGACGCTTGTATAAAAATAAATTCTACCATGTATAGTTTTCCAGTTTATCTTCACTAATTAATTTGTTATCTCTTCTACCCCAAAATGGAATACATTGGTTCCCACTAGGCAAAACAAAATTTTTAAATCTGCTCTGTGGTGTACATATTTGAATGTTTATGGAGTAACTCAGTATCATGTGCCTCATGGTTAATGTAGTTAATCTGCAGCCACAGATTTCATCCCTGCACTACCAAAATCCCTGGTTTAACAGACACTTGCCTTTGCTGGCAACCATTGTTGACCCCATTTTTCTTAAGCTTCCTTTAAAATAAACCAAAGCACAAAGAAACCAGTAACAAGTATAAACCACGACTCGTAGAAGCAGCCAAATAATCCACCACTTTATTTGAATACGAAATCTCTCTTAAAACAGCACAGTAGGACAAGCTTCCTTTACCTGGCAACTTCCTCCATTCTTGCAAGGGTTGTTGTCGCACACACTGATTCTTTGCTCACATTTCAGCCCAGTGAACCCTGGTTTACATGTGCACGTATAACTGCCCTGACCAGTGTTAGTACAGGTTGCTCCATTCTGGCATGGACGATGATGTGTACAGTAGTTAAGATCTGTAAAATAGCAAATAAATAAATAAACAAATGATCAGATGCATGGCAATTTTTATTTAGCCACTTAAAAAACAGCATTGTTTTAGATACAAGTGGTATATAGCCATTCAGTTAATTTTACAAGACAGCTTTCAACTCTGTGAGATTACACTGTGCAAAGAACAGATGCTATCAGATGAGAAACCATGGACACCTACCACACTGATAGAATGCATTGCCATTCCCTGCCAAAGACAGCACTTGGGTACCTATAGTGAAGCAAATGACTGACATTCCCCCTTCCAACCACTGAATGGGTCACCTTTAACAGTTACTGTAGTAACAGAATACACAACCAGACCTTATTTATCTCATTGTAAATATTTCACTAAAACTTTAAAATGCACTGCTGTTCCATTACCACATCTGCAGATGAGTGAGGGTGATCCTTCATAGAACAGAATGTAACTGTTCTTACTTTCTCATTCCACACCTGTACTTCCTTCCTTGCAACAATAAAATGCACTGTTTGCTGATATATTTCACCAGGAATCAGCACAGAGGCAGAGTGGCCTGCTCATCCTTTTAATACAGACACTAACAGCTGTGATGAATACTGTCAGTCTCTTATTCCTCAGTGACAGGCTAGCAAGAGTTAAGTTCTTTACAATCACTGGGATGACCAAGTCTTACATCTCCACTGGTACAATCACTAATGCTAAGTAGGAAGCTGAAATCTTTGATGATAAGGCTGAAGCCTTCAGTCATAACTTCAAAGCAGCTTTTGTACAAAACTCTTGGGATTGTTACTACAGAAGTGGAAAATCAAATGCTAAAGGGACTTATAGAATGTAGAACCTGAAATTCAAGCAGTGTCTGAAAAGATATCCTCTGCCTCTGTTAGGTGAAGGGTCCAGGTTCAGAAGAACTACATCTCGAAGTATAGAATGAAATGACATAGAAACCCAACAGGTTAGCTGTCAAGTTCTACACAGGTTCTAGGCTTTTACTGAAGTAAGGCAAGAGTGTCCTAAAACAACGCACACTGTATTATGCAAAAGATTATGCATTTGGGCGTGCACAGTGGGTAGACACTAGATGGATTATCAAACATCAATTAAATATAGTGGGAGTGAGTGATCTTAAAAGTGCTTGTAAAGCTATTAAATTCAGTTTTTTTATTACCCATAATTTTGGAAGGCTTCTGTTTGAGATCATCTGTAATAGTGTAAAAGTCTATGAAGACATTCTGCATTGCATAATGACATCTAGAATCACCAGATTACAATTCCTTGAAAAATACTTAATTGGGCAACCAGATAGCTTAAATAGGTTAGCCAGGTAACCCTAGATGAAAAGCATTGCAATAATCCATTATGGACAATGCAACAACATGAAGAGACATGCAAGCAAATTACTGGGATAATATACTGGCAATAATTTGTACATAATAAAAAGAAAATCTAAGAAAAGCTGGCACCTGGCCCTTAAATCTGTGCTCACCAACATGAATCAGCTCATGTTCTGTACCCTAGACACAAACATCACCTTTTCATTTCCTGGGAAAGGATGAGGCAGGGGCACAGACAACAATGACTCCCTGTACCTGGGAAAGTATTTCTTCACAGAGAGGTCATGGACCCAATGAATGGACTTGTGTAATAGCAGGTGGATGGCAAATGCATGTATAAACTTAAGAGGGCATGGCATAGGTGAGAAAAGGGAAAGGAGAAGGTAGGAACAGACGGGAGATAACACGATAAATGCACTTAAACAGCAAACTAGACTGAATAATTATCTCAGTCTGCTATCAAGCAAATGTAACACAATGTAATCCAGAATAGGAGCTGCACAGGAGGAATCCATGACTCTCATATGGCAAAGTGACAGTGACAGGGAAATTGTCAGCTGCACCCTGGCTGGGTACATCATCTGTGCAAGTATGCCTCCTTCATTTGGAACTTTTTTATCTCCAGTTTTGCTGTATAACTTCTTTGTTCTCCTACTCTCAAAACAATGATGCAATACGAGCACCTAAAATACATTCGGAGTAATAATTACCTCTGTCCGTGAAAAGTACAGTTGTGTACATTTACCATAAATGTAGATGTTCGAGTGTATTCACTGTTGCAGTCATTACAACTGGGTTATCCTGCTGGCAGGCTACTCTCAGTCGGCCTGAATTCCAAAGTCTAGGTCCGGCATCGGTTGCTGTCGCCTCTTCCCTGACGTCAGTGCGCCAGGGGTATAAAAGATGCAGCCGACACCATTTTCTTCAGTTTTTCTTGCCCCAGATGTCAGGTGCCCCCAAAAGGGTAGGCTAAAAATATGTCAATAAAACATGCATGCACCAAAGTATATATTTTGCCTTCATCTATAAGCAAATACACCACATAGGTTGTATAGAATAGAGAAGTACAGATAAGTTCTAGCAAAGAAATGGGAGATGGTGGGTGGGTAACCTGTACTGCAACAGTGAATACACTCGAACATCTACATTTATGGTAAGTGTACACAACTGTACTATGTTCTTCATGTTTCACTGTTGCAGTCATTACAATTGGGTTGAATCCCAAAGCTAAGGTTGGGAGGATGGGGCTAAATAGAATTTGGGGTGGCTATTGGGCCCTGCAGAACTGCAGTGGCAAAGCCTGCCCTGGATTTAGAGTAGAGAGGTAAGTGGTAGTGCTTTCTGAAGGTGTGCACTGAACTCCAAGTAGCAGCCTCTAAAATGTCTTTGGTTGATACTCCCCTGAGGAAGGCTGCTGAAGTGGCTGCTGCTCTGGTTGAATGTGGCCTAATGCCTTTAGGTACTGGCTTGCCATGTTGAGAATAGCAGAAACGAATGCAGTGGCCTATCCACTTCGAAATAGTCTGCTTTGAGATAGCCTTTCCTTGTGATCCTGCAGCATATGCCACTAGTAATTGCTCTGTCTTTCTGAAAGCTTTGGTTCTGTTCAAGTAGAAGCGTAGCTGTCTGTGTATGTCCAAATAATGCAGAATTCTCTCCTCCTTATTCTGTGGGCTTGGATAAAAGGTAGGCAGATGAATAATTTGGTTAAGGGCCACACTGGACACTACCTTAGGGATAGATGTCAGGTTTGTCTGCAGAGAAACCCTGTCTGGATAAAAAATTATAAAAGGTTCCACAGCCATGAGTGCCTGTAGCTCTGAGACTCATCTTGCAGAAGTTATTGCTAGGAGCAGAGCTGTTTTCCAAGATAAAAACTTTATTTCAACTGTAGTGGATGGCTCGGAAGGAGGCAGGATGAGTTTTTCCAAGACATAATTGAGGTCCCATGCAGGTATTGCTGATCTCCTTGGAGGCCTTAAATGTTTGGCCCCTCTGAGGTACTGCCTTAACAAAGGATGAGAAAAGACTGGTGGCTCTGTATTGTAATGAGCTGAAATGGCAGAGGCATGAATTTTTATAGATGAAAAAGATAGGCCTTTGTCCAGCATCTCAGTCAAGTATTGCAAAATCTGAGGAATGTTTGGTACAGCTGTGTCAATTCATTGTGCCTGGTTCCAAGCACAGAATCTCTTCCATTTTCCAGCATAGGATTTTCTAGTACTAGGCCTCCTGGCCTCCAAAATGACATCCATCACTGCTTTAGTGAGAGGTGTGTTTTGTATGACTACATTATCCACCATGCTGCCAGATTTAAGGTCTTGAGTTGGCTGTGCAGGATCTGATTGTTCTGCTGGGACAGTAGTTGAGGTACTTGAGGTAAGGTCCAGGCTGGGCATTGAGACAAGTTCCTTAGGATTGGATACCAGTATTGGCATGGCCAGTCTGGGGCAATCAGTATCATTTTTGGCTTCTCCTGTCTGACCTTTAGGAGTACCTTGGGAAGGAGAAGCAGAGGAGGAAAGGCATATACTGTTAAGTTTTTCCAGCTGAAAGATAGGGCATCCACTTTCCATGCTTGTCTGTGATAAGTCCTTGTGCAGAATCTCTTTGGTTTGCAGTCGTGAGGTGAGGCAAACAGATCTATATTCGCGCATCCCCATTTCCTTGTTATCATGCTGAAGACTTGTGGATCCAATTTCCACTTGTGGGGATCCATGAGGTTTCTGCTTAGTTTGGCTGCCAGAGTATTTATCTTTCCTGGCAGGAATTGTGCCTGCAGATGTACTTGGTAAGTCAATGCTGTGTCCCACAAAGTCATGGCTAGTCTGCAAAGGGGGTAGGAATGTGTGCCCCCTGCTTGTTTATATACCACATGACTGTGGTGTTGTCTGTCTTTATCAGCAGTTGTCCCAGATGAAGTAGGTCCTTGAAGGCTGTCAGGGCATTTTGAACAGCTAGCATCTCTTTTTGATTGATATGTAGATGCATTTGGTTTGTGGACCATGTGCCTTGAGTACATCTTCCTGCCATGTGGGCTCCCTAGGCATAATCCGATGCATCCGTTGTTAATGTCTGTGTGGCTGGGGGTAGAGTGAATGGCTGTCCCTTGTTCTGGTGACAGGCCTTCGCCCACCATCGAAACCCCTGTTGCAGGCAGGGAATGAGAGTAACTATTGTTTCCAGGCTGTGACAATGTTGAGTCCAAACACTTTTTAGGTACCATTGAAGTTTCCTCATATGCAGTTAGGTAGTCAGTTGTCTTCGTTTGTCTGGCGTGAGATAAGCCATCTGGGCAGTAGTATTTAAGCTTGCACACAGGAATATTATCTCTTGAGAGGGTACTAGTTTTGATTTCTGTTCATTGACTGTGTACCCTAGGCATGATAGTAATCTCTTTACAAACGCCAGATGCTGTAGTAGAATGTCCTTGTTCTCTGCTTGAATGATTGAATGAGGCAGTCGTCCAATTAAGGATATATTTGTATTCCTCTTTGTCTGCAGTATACAATTACTGGTGCCAGGCACTTTGTGAAGACCCTGGGCGCAGTAGATAAGCCAAAGGGCAGTACAGAGAATTGGTAGTGCATTGAGCCAGCTTTGAATCTGAGGTACCTTCTGCATGTTATCTGATAGGGACATGCAGGTATGCCTCTTTCAGATCTAAAGTCACAAGCCAAGCCTTCTTGCCCAACATGGACAGAAGCTGCTGTAGAGTCAACATTTTGAATTTTGGAATATCCATATATGTGTTTAGAATAGATAGGCCCAGTATTGGTCTCCAGGCTTTGTCATTTCTGGGTACCAAGAACAGTCTTGAATAGAATCCTTGTCCTTGCTCTTGCTCTGGTACTTGTTGAATGGCCCTCATGTCCATGAGGGATGAAACTTGTTTTTGTGCCTCTGCCCATTGATTGCGTGGCAGGTCTGGCATACCGTTTGGCCTTGGCAGGGTGTGAAAGTGGAACCTGTAGCCTTGTGAGACTATATTTAGAACCCATTTGTCCTGGGTGATCATGTGCCAATTTTGTGAAAAAAGTGCTAGTTTTCCCCCCAAAGGGGCTGCCAAAAGATATGTGCTTGGAGCTGGAAGGGGAAAGTCATTGAGACTGTTTCTTGTATGGCTGTGATTTTTCCTCTTCGCTCTTGGCGGTAGAAGCACCCCATTGTTTAGGCCTGTATGAGCCCTGGGGCTGTGATCTGCCTCTGGGGCATCTGTATCTGCCTCTTTGTGGCCTATCGGACACTGGAAAGGACCAATTCTTTGTAGGCCAGTTCCTGCTAAATCTGGGAGGCTGTACCTGTAAGAAATCTTTGACTGTTTGCATAGATTTAGCTTTGCCCTTCATTTTCTTCACCACCTCTTCTGCTTTAACACCAAAGTATCATGCTGTAATGGAGCATCTACTAGTTTTGCTTTAACATGATCAGGCAGATTCTGTTCTTTTAACCAAGCATGCCTCCTAATGACAGAATCTGTAACAGCGGCCCTACAGAAGGCCTCTAGAGAATCAAAACCACATTGCAAAGTATGCTTTCCAACTTGTTCAGCTGCATGCAATAAATCCTGCATTTCCTTGTTGTCTGCACATTCTGAATTTGCTGACATTTTCTGTTTAAGCAGTGACATAATATATTTAAGCCGTGACATAAGATATTGCTGATATTTAAGCATATGGAATTGGCAATTTAAGGCTCTTACAGCCAAGGTTGCAGAAGTATAAATCTTTTTACCCCATCTGTCTAGGGCTCTAAAATCCCTATCAGAGGGGATAGGGTTTTTTGCAGTAGAAGCCTTGACCCCTTTGGGACCCTGTGAGATGGTTTCTGGGTCAGCAGCAGGGTTTTTATAAAGAAATTTATGTGAATCAGGAGCCCTGTAGTATCTGTCTGGCTTAACAGGAGCTGGTGGTAAAGAGTCTGGAGATAGACTGGACTCTGAAAATACATCATGTACAATGTCTAAAACAGGTGGAATAGCAAGGCGCCTGTGTTGAGGCAATAAAAGGAAATCTCAGAACCTTTTCTTGGATTCTGGGTAATCCTGGCTCTCCAAGTGGAAATGCTCCCTCATGGTATGCAGTGTCTCCCCAAAAGAGTAATCTTCAGGAGGGGATTCAGCATCAGAATCCTCATAGGGAGGAAGAGAATATTCCTGTTCAGATGAGGAATCAGAGGAAATGGAAACCTAGTCTGAAGATTCGTATTCTACCTCTTGCCTAGGCCTCTTATCAGAAGGGGGATGGGAACCCCTGATCAAAGTAAAAAGGTCTTCGGCCATTTTAAGCATCTGTTTCTTAGGCATGGAGGCCTGTCCAGAAGAATGCTGTACTTGTTTCTTTGTCTTTAGAGCTGCTTTAGTCTTTGCCTTTGAAGCTGAAGTAGGTTTCACATATAACTGTGTGGGTCTGAAAACACCCTCAGAAGCCAATGCCTGCTCAGTGGCTCTGGACCCATCTGAGGGAATAGTTTCCGAGTGTCCAATACCTTGAGTTTCCAATGGCCTCGTCGGTTCCATGTGGGAGTCAGAAGTGGCCTGTGGCTCTGAGGTAGCGGGTGTCAGGGGCTGCGAAAGCGCCTCACTGAAAACCGGCGAACCGGCGACAGGCCTAGCAGAAGCCTCGTCATCGGTTTTGGATCTCGGATGCCTGTCCTTTTCTTTTTCCTTGCGCTTTTTATAAACTCCGGTAGTCGGCTGTTCCAACGACATTATGTAATTAAATCTTCTGCCAAAGTAATGGAATGCAAAATTGTACTAGCGCTTAATAGTGCGTTGGTTAAATCTAGCACAAAACCGACAACTAGCAACGTTATGGTCAGGGCCTAGGGAAGGAATACAGTAAGAATGAAAATCCTTATGAGGTATTTGCCTCCCAAAAGAAATACAATTGTTAACTTTTTCTGACATCGGTCTGGAGCAAGAAAAAAGTTTCCCCAACAGGGTACTTAGCTTTAATGAAGACTTCGGATCTGAATTTCGAATTTGAAAAACTCAGGAGTCGGCCGACCGGCACTTGCGAACTGTTTTTGCTTCGGGCAACACGCGGCAAGAAAGACTGAAGAAAATGGTGTCAGCTGCATCTTTTATACCCCTGGTGCACTGACGTCAGGGAAGAGGCGACAACAACCGACGCCGGACCTAGACTTTGGAATTCAGGCCGACTGAGGGTAGCCTGCCAGCAGGATAACCCAATTGTAATGACTGCAACAGTGAAACATGAAGAACATCTGATTCAGTGCATCACTTTCGCAATAACACAATAAACACCTACTTGTAATCCACCTGGCTGAAACAGTGGCTACTTCTCTTTTTTTTCCACTCTCTGACAGAAGAGTGACTCAGACTGGAGACTGAGCACAGGACAAGTGTGAGGCATTCAGGTTCAGACGAGTGACATTCTAAATACCTATTCTTTCCTTTACAGGTGATGGGCTACTTCTGCTTAGATCATGCTCAGTGAAACTTATGCAACACCATGCCCAAAGCAGCAGATTTGTAAAGGGAGGAACGATGTTATATGTACAAATATTAGAGCATAAAACATTACTATATTCATTGTAGAGAAACAGGTATTATGAGGACTAGTATAATTCAGTGACAGAAAAGCTGATGAGTAACTCAACATACTTCCAGCCTATGGAATAAGTGGCAAATACAGGTCAAACGAAGTATGTGTTTGGCTATCACTTTAAGGCTAGTTTTGATGATTAAATAGGCAGACAAAAATTTTCACCAAGTTTATCATGTACAGCCATGCTTGATATAGGATGTGAATGCTATTAAGTGCTTTAAAAGGAAGGCGTAGACATTTACATGTCTATGCTTAGAGGTGCATAAGGCTATACATCTTATGGTCCTGGTGATTGTTTGCCGAGTATTGTTCTTATGTTTCCTATGGACTTTGATTGCATACCCCAGCAGTTTCAGCAAACAGTCATTTATGATCAGTGTACTACCCCAGTAAGTAAATGTAAACAAAATAAATTGTTCCAACAAAGTGACCAAAACCAGTCTAGAGCTGTAATGTAAGGAGTGTTCCCCTTCTTCCCAGCATGCAGTAGTCTTAAAACTGATTTTTAAAAGACCAGAGGGTGTAGACAGTACAGACACTGGGTGGATTGTGTGAAATGTGTGGGGAGGAGGGGATTCCCCTAACCCAGAGTTTAAAAAAAATGAATTGCAACTAATTGCTCAAAGCACACAGTTGTAACATTTTTTTTCACTGTAGATTGCATTTTTGTCTGCTTACATATTCAGGATGTCTCAAGTGAAAACACTTACAGGACCAAAGCCACGGTCAGGCATATGCCATATACATCATTGTGTACACTTTTTAAAAATCGCTTATTTTACACAAAGAAATGCCCTAGAATTTAAATTTCTTAAAAACACACATATATTATAGTTTATGCTTTAAGAGTATGAAAGGCCTGGTTGGCTAAATGTGCTTTCTGATTAATCTTATAACGTTAGGACTACTTTGGAGGGGTTATACTTGTTGGGCAGGGGCAACACTCTAGAAGTTGGCATACAATTCCAAAAATCCTGTGCAGGAGTGTTAATAAACACATACCACAACCATTCACAATGCTGTGTGAACATACTTGTGTACAAGTGCACACACACAAACACACACACACACACACACACACACACACACACACACACACACACACACGTTACTTACCATGATCGCACAGCAGACCTCCCCATCCTTCTTCGCAGTTGCACTCCCATTTAGTTTTACAGGTTCCATGCACACAACCTTGATAAGGAATGCACTCATCACAGAATCGTCCTTGCCAGCCATGTCGGCAGCTCCAGGAAAAAAACAGAAAAACTTTATTTTATTTTTTTCTAGTATACCAGTGAAAACCTTTTTAATGGTTAATAAATGAAAAATGTAGACAATAATTTAAAATATGGGAAACAAAAATATATTGCTATCTGTATTTCAATAACAGGATGAGAAAGTAATATCCTATTTAATTCCCTTAGAACAACACTTAAATACTGCTTCTAATTCCGATATTAATGAATGACCAGAAGGCAGCCTGCTGGCAAAGCCAAAAAGGCCTATTAGATATACATACATACAGATACATATATATATATATATATATATATATATATATATATATATATATATATATATATATACTTTTATATACGTACCCCATTTAATTAAAAATACCCAAGGTTGACTGTAAAAATGTTGACTACAAAAGGTCAAAAACATAATAGACTACACAATACTACGCATATACTGGGAAACAGCCTTAGTGCATGGAAAACCTGCATTTAAAAAACAACTGCATCCCTCACCCCCTGCTAACTATATAAACAAACTTTGAGATCACACAAGACAGAGGGTAAGGGCAAATTTACCAACCCTGGGAATTGTGCAGTCTCACACATCTTTTCATCATCTGCTTAGTTGAACATAAACAGTTGACCACAAAGCTGTCGACCTAACATGTAAGCGACCATTTTACTACTGCCTATACATGCACGCACACACACACACACACACACACACACACACACACACACGTGTATGTGCGCGTGTGTGTGTGTGTGTGTGTGTGTGTGTGTGTGTGTGTGTGTGTGTGTGTGTGTGTGTGTGTGTGTGTGTGCGTGTGTGTGCATGACATCTATGTGCTAGAAACTAGATACTATTGCAGTAAGGAAAGGGAGTAGGGTACCTCTGTGTTCCAACAACTACATGAAGAAAACAAAGGCATTCATGCAGCCCTTTCTCTCAGCAGATAAAAATTACTGAGAGAAATTCTGATTCCCTAAACTCTAGTTGAACATGAAATGGAGTGTTTGGCTTAGAGAAAAACATAAACCTAGGACCTTGGACATTCCATACAGATATCCCTAATTTCTGATGTGGCAACTAAGTTCTTGTTTATAAAGAAAAATCAGTGCAGTCAGGAGTACTTAAATAAAACAGAGTGTGTCATAGGTGAGTTGTCAATGCGGAACAGGAATCTAGTGTAAGACCACAAACTAGCCGAATAACGTGGCAGGAGACAATGGATCAGTCAGAGTGAGTCAAGCAGGCACAGCTGGGAACACAAGGAAATAAGAAAACAAATGAAACACCTGCTGCTTTGAAAAAATAAATTATTTGCTGAATTCCAGGTACATCCACAGCTTTATCCTACCTAAGGAAAACAGACACCTGGTCAGAAAAAAAAACGGACATGTTTGTCATGACCTTTCCACTAGAAGCCCATGTAATCTCAGATCTTGTGTGCTACTGAATGTTATGGGTTACACAGCCTTGGGTTTCAGTAATGATGTCAGACTTGCTTCACCATTGTAGTGAAGAAGTCCAACATGCTGCCATAATGAGCAGCGACTGTATATGATGCCATATAATCACCTACAGAAAAAGCTTTTACTCACTGGTCCACTAACCAAAGCAGGCACTAACCCTGTGTGGGCTGTGCATTCTCCCCATAATATTATGCAACACAGTCCACCCTAATCGAGTTTTTCAACAGATCTTCTTTTTTCAGCTCTCCTAGGACACTCTCTCCCCCTTCTTTACATGTATCTATGTATGTATATATATATGCAGAGATTTAGATAGATTTAAGTGGTAATAATTTTCCTTTGTTTTTTATTTCTTTAATGTACCTACAAAGGTACTTGCTCACTCTTGCTTGCATATTTCCTGATCTGAATGTGTTTTGCTGGCTGTTTCTTGTCTTCTGTTTATATGGGTGAACTATCCCCCTCTTGCTATGTTTCCATTTAGAAAATAATAATAATAATAATAATAATAATAATAATAATAATAATAATAATAATAATAATAAATAAATAGTGTAATGCCATTATTGCCTTTTTAGCAACTTATTTTGAGAAGCATTTCCATGTTTTTCTTTTCTTACCCACATATATCTGCGTAATTACTAGACTTATGGCTCCTAACATGGGACCCACTGCTGCTCTGCATCTGAACCACATGTTCTTCTTTACATTATCCATCCTGTTCCCATTTTAGGAAAAGCTGGCACACTTCATAAAGCTACACACTTAGCTATGTTCAAAGTGACTCTGCTCCCCCCCTCCTCTTGTGAAATAATAATGTGAAAACAAAATTGATCACAGTTCACCTTGATAGTCTAGGTTCCTATTATATACTTGAAGAGGTGTTTCATCAAACGGCTCTTCATCGATCGTTGAATAATGAAACCAAAAACCAATGAACAGTCATATAAGTGATTTCTTTCCCTGGGAAAGAAATCGCTTGGCCACCTCTGTTACTTTGCCATTTTCCCCATTGCAGTGCGATCTCGGAGTTGGTATATTTAGCTGGAGGGGGTGTGGGGGCACAGCCCCCCACGCTGGGGGGTGTGAAGCCCCCCATTTTGTATTGTTCATAGTGATGTGTTTTTTTGTTTAGGGTAAGCGATTTCTTTCCCATGGAAAGAAATTGCTTATATGCACATTCGCTGTTTTGTGTTTTCATGGTTTATGGGTTGATAAAGAGGCGTTTGATGAAACACCTCTTCGAGTATCTAATATAGATCTTATAGTCTACCCTAATTTCCTTTATTCTGCCATGGGATTATCTTCCAGAACAACAATATAACAAAGACAAAAATATGACTATTGTGACCACAGGCATAGACAAGCAGCAAGTATATAGTTAGGTAACAATATTTTATTTTTTGCAGGCGCTCCTAGCAACAGCAAATAATGCAGAACATGTAATACATTACTGTGGTGTGCAATGGAGAATGTGTTGAGTCTTTTCCACTGTATTTGTGTGTGGTACTTTAAAACTAAACAGTAGACTTGCTGCAGCATATACTACCAACATTAGCAGTCTAATAATGAAACAACGATTCTTGGAAGAGGAGCATAGACAGAGGTAGTGTCCATGACAGACAACAGCTCAAATAAAACCTTTTTAAATAAAAGGAAGTCCTGACTACACTCTGGTCAGCACGCACCCTGATAAATTCATCTCCTTTTCATGTCAAAGAACCCAGTAGCCTGACCCTCACCAGTAAATCTAATCCTGACCTATATCCACCTGCCTTATTTACTCCTCAGATCATGTGTACTCTGACAGTGCTAAATAATGAAGAATTACTAGGCAGGACTTTGCTGTCCTGCAACCATTCTCAGAGGATGACAAACTTCACTGGAAAAAAATACACTAAATAAACATTTTATAACATAACTCTTATGTGAAACTTCTGTTAGACAATTCTGAACTTCTGTGTTATGCTCTTAAAAATGATGCAGCATGTTTCAATAAAAGCACCACTGTGCAGTATAGTAAACATTCTGAAGTACACGTTTTATTCCTGTCTTAGTTTTGACTATGTTGTTGCTAGGAAATTACTTGTCTGCAGATGTTTTATTCTGAAGGAGAAAGCAATCATGGGCAAACAGATGGAATACAATTCAGAAGCTCTCAGAAAGTCTAGTCACATTTGGAACTCCCTGCTGTAAGCCCTTCAGTTGCATTTAACTCGTACCTTCTTTCCTGTTGTAAGATGCTAAATTCTAGCCTTTGAAACTAAATTACAAATGTTTTTTAAATGTGAGGTTTACTAGAAATGAATTAGTGCTCCTTTCAATACACCTTTCAATTCCTTCTCATGTTCACAAATCTCCTCAGCTTGTTTTGCTTGCTTTAAATACATTGTCGTGAAGGTGAATCAGGCTTTGCATCGTAGTGATAATTGATATTTTCTTAATGAATATGATGCTGAACAACAGCTGTTTGGAAATAGTTGGAAATAGTTACAAAAACCCATAAATAACAGCCACACAGAGGGAAAAAACCTTTACAATAGTTAACACTCATTATGCAGTATCAGTAATGTTAAAATATTGTAGTAATATTCATCTTCCCTGCCGTGACATTTTCTGAAATGCTAAGAAGTCCACAGTACTGTGCTATACCACACAGTTTGCATACATGTTCAGACATGCAAACTTATATAATGCAAAGGCAGATAGACAAATACAAAGACTCACTCACACAGTTTAACACAGAGGTATTACTGCACTCCCACATACATAAATACCGCCTCCCCCACACACACACACACACACACACACACACACACACACACACACACACACACACACACACACACACACATATGCACAAATGTGCACACTATGCATATTTATGGGTCTACACAGAAAGTTAATGCAAACACTATATAGATTCCCAAAAGGAAATATGGCAGTTCTGATCTCTGCATTAAGGGTTACTTTTTTAACTAAACAACA
This sequence comes from Protopterus annectens, assembly GCF_019279795.1. NCBI lineage: Eukaryota > Metazoa > Chordata > Ceratodontiformes > Protopteridae > Protopterus > Protopterus annectens. Next base: position 469,528,057 of record NC_056737.1, on the reverse strand, counting down.
GTCATCTCTAATATATGTTTATTAAAAAGCTGGTTTTAAAACCCTCATAAGTACTGAAGGCTAATCTATATTTAATAACAACACATTTTTCTAACAAATAATTGTTCTTGTTTCCTGTTCTCAAACACAGAAATGTACTGCATTTTTCCTGGGACATACCCAGTGAGTATCAGATTTTCCTTTGAATTACATTGTGCATATAACACTTATCTGCCCAGTTTACTACTGCATGCTAATCCTAACTTAAGATGATTCAAACTGCGGACATTGTAAACCAGCAATGTCCATACTTATCAGTTACAGCCACTTGACTATGTAAACTTCAAACGTCCAAATTAAATTAAAAAAATCACCACAGTAAAGTATTCTAACTTCTTTTACAGAAATGCACATTAATCCTGTAAAGCTAAACTAATGACAGTTGAACTTGCACATATTAACAGGGTAAGCTATTCTCATCCACAGACAGCCCCCATATGCTGCAAACATAGCCTCATTGTTGACTGTGTACACCTTAGGTGTCTGATTGTTGTGAAAGTAATAGCTATGGACAGAGTAATTTACTTCAAGTTTGTTTCACACAGATCTAGTAACCCATGTATTCCAACCTATTTCATATTAAGGCATGCTACTCCTGAACAACCAAACTACTTAAACTGACCAAACAACAAAAAAGATAATTTACTTTCATCCACAGACACCTTCCACACCCAGCAGTTATAGTCACTTTGTTGTGTACACTTCATTTGAATGTGGTTAAAATTACCTCTCAAACTTTAAGAACAACAATTAGGACAAGACCAAAAATAATAAGGAATAAAGGCCTAGAACTAAGGTCAGACTTTAAGTATTACAGTTATATACTTAAAGTTACTACAATAGACATTTTGCATTAGCATGCATTTTCTGAAGTACACAAAGTCTAAAAATCAAATATCTGTCATTATTTAGTGACTGCAATCCTTAGCAATTTGCTAGAAACCATCATTTGACGAGGAACAGATCAAAATGAGGCAAATTCAGGGACACTGCAAAATAGGGACAGTTTCAACTTTCTTTCACGCAAACAGTATCAAAGCTTATTTTACTAATACTCACTAGTCCTGTAAATCTAGAATGCAATCTGAGCCAACAACAACAGTCTAAGTTGATTTCATCTAAAGCAAGCCCCTTCCCCATTTAGTGAATGCAATCTTAAATGATTTGGCAGAAAACCACACATTTTGTGAGGCACAAACCAACAATATGAAACAAAAGTAGGGAGATTATGCAAAATCACGAACAGTTTCAACTTGGTTACACACATACAGCACAGAGACAGTAAACATTCCAGTTTATTTCATACAAATGCTCATTAGTTCTGTAACGCCTAACTGTATGCTGGGCAAACAGCAAGAAGGGTAATTTGCAACCCAAACTAATAGGCAAAGACAGGGATATTCTGCAAAATCAGAGGCAAACAACAAGAAGGGTAACCTGCAGCCCAAACTAATAGGCGAAGACAAGGATCTGCTGCAAAATCAGGGGCAAACAACAAGAAGGGTAAGCTGCAGCCCAAACTAATAGGAAAGATAAGGATCTGCTGCAAAATCAGGGGCAAACAACAAGAAGGGTAAGCTGCAGCCTAAACTAATAGGCAAAAACAAGGATCTGATGCAAATCAGGGGCAAACAACATGAAGGGTAAGCTGCAGTCCAAACTAATAGGCAAAGACAAGGATCTGCTGCAAAATCAGGGGCAAACAACAAGAAGGGTAAACTGCTCCAAAAAAATAACAGGCAAAGACAAGGATATTCTGCAAAATCAGGGACAGTTTCAAATTTGTTTACACAATGATTGATCAGAGAGTAAATATTTATTCCAATTTATTTCACAGAAGTGCACATCAGCTTTAATGTCAGACTTTAAACAGTGTAAGAAAAAAGGGCAAGATGCTTTCATGGGCAGTACAGCCCCCCCCACACACACACACACACAAACAAACAAACACCAAATCTGGTTGCTTTCCGGTGCACTAAAAAAGGTAAATATTCCAGTTTACTTCACACAAATGCAAGTTACCTTTTAATTCCAGACTTTAAACCGAGCAAACAAAGAGGGCAAGCTGTTTTCATCCACAGCACAGCTATTCTCATCAGTATGGTTGCCTCCCAGCATATTACAAATAGAGAATAAACATCACAGTTTATTTTTTATAAATGCACATTAGCTTACAATGCTAGAATTTAAACTGAGAAAATGAAGGGAGCAGGTTTCTTTCATATGCAGCAAAGCTATCCAGCCCCTGCACACACACGCGCAGACACACACACAAACACACACTTATATATTTATATACACACACACACACACACACACACACACACACACACACACACACACACACACACACACACTTACTTTCATCTGCAGCACAGCTTGCCCAACACCAAAAAAGAAAGAATAACTATTCCAAATTATTTCACAGAAATGACCACTAATCCTTAAAGCCAGGCTTTAAACTGTGCAAGTGAGCATAACACAAGTGCTAAAGATAGCCCTAACCATTATTTTACACTATATCTAACCCTGAACCTGACCTAACCTCAGCCCTAAGTGAACTCTTTCCTTGTCAGTACTCAGACTGAAACTTCACTCCTAACCCAGATCTAAATTCTTACCATACAGCTGCTGACATGTAAAAGTACTGACAACTACATGTGATCGACTGACATTTAAATCAGAATAACTTAGAACCAAATGACGCTGCATTATATTACTCAAACGGATTAATCCAAAACTAACATCTAACCAAACAGCACTGCTCTAAAATGCAACATTCACACAAATTAATTCAAAATAACATTTAACCAAATGGCACTGAATTGAAAGGCCGTACTTCCATGCACTAATTCAGAGTAACATTTAACCATAAGGCACTGCATTAAAATACAGCACTCACAAGAATTAAATTTGACCAAAATCATTCAAACAGCTGTCAGCTAAACTGACTGGAATCAAGCAGACTGATTCCCATTAATAGCCATGCAATTTGAACCACTGCATAGTTTTCATGGGGCTGTAAGAAATTCTATGGGAAACCAAGCAGCTTTAAAAGCAGCATGCATAAGCTGCTTGGGCCGGTTATTGTGCCTGTGGAACAGCTATTCTCTTTCTCATCATTCTCCTTTTAACACCTTATATCTCCACACTACTCATATTAGCCACATTGACAACTGCTAGATTGCTGGCCCTAGGACATACAGTTGTGCAAGCTAAATGTGAGCCAGCTGGAAGAATAGTGCAAATCTTACCGAAATGAGAAACTGTCCCCTTAATATAGGAGCTGATGTCGAACCATAACTAATAATGCACTTCTGATACCTAGGTAACTGTAAAATATGTAAATATATGCGCGCGCACACACACACACACACACACACACACACACACACACACACTCATGTATGCATGTGTGTGTGCGTGTGTGTGTGCGTGTGTGCGTCTGTATGCCTGCGTTAGTGCGTGTGTGTGACTTATTTTATTCTGCTCTTACTAAAATAATGACAAAAGTGGCTTAAAGAACTTAGGAGCAAGCTGAGGGCTCACCACATTTTTCTGTATTCTTGAGCAAGCAGGAGAATAAGCCCCTTTTTAAGGAGTACAGCAAGAAGAGATCCCTCATAATTCATGGCAACATTATGTACATAACTGGGTCATGTCAATGGAAAGCCTTGCTAATGTCTTAAACTTTACTATAGGAAAGGTCAGGAAGACCCCTGGGTACAACTGGAAGTTAAAAAAACAGTAAGCCTTTGAAGAATGGTCTTACAGGCTGATAATTCTAAAGACTGAAATGATGCTTTATTACAACTACACCTAAATGCTACTATGTACTACAAGTTCCAAGAAGCAGTATTTCACAACTACACCTAAATGCTACTATGTACTACAAGTTCCAAGAAGCAGTATTTCCATTACTTACATGCAGCCTCCTGGAGTGTTGCAATACCCATTGGTTGGATGACAGCTGCTTGCACAAATAGCTGCAAAAGACAAGATCATTTAACACTGATGTAATGACATTAATTCTTCAAACGCTATAAAAGTCTGCAGGCACATGTTAGAATGTTCTGTGAACGCAACTATAATGTATAAAGTCATAAAGTGTGTTAATGAACAAGACAACTTGTGATGTTATGAGGTACTGGTGACTAACAGTATAATGTGGTGACTTATGAATTCTCTTTCTTAAGTCATGGCTGTTCTCTTACTGGTACACACATGGACAGGAAACTACATGGCATGAAAATCAGAATGCACATTTCAAATGAGTTTCCCACTCACAACATAATATTACAGACTAAATCTACTTTGCATCTTTAAGTAATGCAACACAAGTTTATAAACAAGTTATTTTAACATGACGGCTGGTAGTACCACATTCAATAATTAGCTGATTCTAACTTGCTGCCCAAGAAACAGGACTTAGTGACATCTTTCAGGAAGGTGTCCTTTCTAAATTTCTGGAAACTTATGCTGGGATGTCAAGTTTAAAAAAAGAGAGAGAGAAAGAGAGAGAGGCAGAGAGAGAACTGTTCTAGTCTGGCTACAAAAACACAAAACAGAATGGTTAAAATCTTGGCACAGTGCATACCGTTTACTGTTGCAGTAACAGCTGAAGAGGTGGACAGCACTAACACCAAGTATTATGTCAATGCAGTCGCCACAGCAATTCTCTGGTCAGCAATGGGAACTCATCTGCTTTGTAGGACACTTCTCATAGCTTCCCTAAGAAATGTCAGCACATTTTCTCAGGTTCAGAAGCCCTTTAATGCTTACAGCTGTCTGACTGTACCAATGTGACATGATGACACATAAGCACCCAAAAATTCGTATGTCTGATGTACTGCTAACATTTCTGTAGCTGTAATGGTCAGAACATACATACGTAGTTATGCTGCAAGTCTCAGCCTTGATGCTGTAAGTCTCAGCCTTGCCTCCTCTGAAACATTATTCTCGACACGTACTCCTTCATCTCTCTTGAAACTCTCAGAAGCGCTCAGGTCCCTAAAGCTATCCAACAGCCTAGTCCATACAAGAACCTATTCTTTAATAAAGTTGATCAAGCTGCCTTATTACCTGCAGTCTCATATTGTTTCATGTTTCTTTAGAACCAGCCATATAAACAGATGTTCAGTCTTATAAAACTTACATATCACCCCCCCCCCCCCCCCAGTGTTTCTATAGGACAAGGAAAAAACATTTTCTGTTTTAAATTCACATAAGACCTCCATTACGTCTATTATCCTTTTTTGGTGGACTTTCTATAAACTCTTTCTGTTTTGCCTGTTTATCCTTTGTAGCTAGTGGACCAAAGGAATACTACATATTTCATGGGCACAGGGGTGGAGCCAGGCATACTCAGTGTACTCAAGTACATTTTTTTCTGAGCATCTCTTGGAAACCTCATCAATCAAAAATCACAAAATGTTTAAAACTGTCTAATCCAATATTTATAGTACAGATATATATAAAGAGTGACGGTCTTGAAGTAATACACCTCTAAAAATAGCTTTTTAGGAATACAAATAACTGTTGGAAACAACATGTCTACTTCTTATCTGACAAGGGGAACATTTTCAGAGTTGAGTGCATTTTTAAAATAATAGGTGAGTGGTGGGGCAACACCATTAGGTTTGAGTACAAAATGTTGACTTGTGGCTGAATGTTTTTTGACTTCTCCAAAGTCTGACAGTACCATTTTCAGGAAAAATAAATGGATGTGCAGACAATCCACATTTACTTTCTTTAAAACTGTATGATCTCAAATGTGGAATAATTATATAGTGGGACATGGGATGATACACAAAGGCTTCCCTCCCTACTGTACACACAGTTTACTTGCAGGATATGAGCTGCTAAATGGCTAAAATGGCTTGATTCATTCAGTCACCATCTGCATAATGTGTGCCTCTCAGCAAGTCAATTATCACTGTGTCTGAGACAACCCTGAAAGAGGCACTTTTGTCTAGTTGTCTTGTATGGCAAATAAATGCCCACATAAACAGACAGGCCTTAAATTCTGATCTGAAAACCTTTACTGGAGAGTTTGTGTGCACCCTACAAGACACAGTTCCAGACAGTAGCTGTACAGATGTTATGACCTCGGTCTAGCTATCTCTAGATGTCTGCTGGTTTAAATATAGTACAGGTTGTGGTGACAGCTGGCAGCCTGAGTTTGACTTTGTATGTCCAGTGATATGTACTAGATAGAAAAGCGTAGATTTCAGCACAGTCCACTTTTTTGAGAGTCATGTCCTAATTATCCAGTGTTCACAAAGAAAACCAATATATATATATATATATATATATATATATATATACACACACACATACACACACACATATATGCACACATGTATTTATATTTTTTTCAGTTGTCTACAATGACTTTAAGAAAAATATATGTTGCACTTCTATCAATGAAAAAGTAGCTTCAGACAAAAATGATTTTGTTATGTGCAGTTATATCATGTATTCTATACTAAAAAATTGCTTAAAACTGTGTAACCTAAATGAATGCCAACCGGAAGACCAATGGAAATTTTACTGAAATGAGAAAACCTCCCTTTAGCACTGGAGCTGATGTTGAACCCTGTAATGCAGGAGATATATAATGGCCGTGAGAAAGAAAAACTCTCAGCATATCTTGGATCCCTAAAGAATTTGGTTGAGAAAAAAATATACTTATAGTGTTTTGTTTTTGTAAAGTACAAGATGATGTTCTATAAACTTATCTAGACACACTAAGCATTATACAAATCATTTTCAGTATCTATATTATAAATGTATAGCACATTGTAAAAAGACAGCTAATGAATATTAGTATTAGTCTGCAATATGGCATTTTAGCATAGTTTTTTTAGCTTTCATTACTTGTGCCTGCTACAATTTACTGTTGCATGTATGTTTCAGGTGAATAACCTTATTTTTTCAGGGTAAAAGTAATGCTAGTTACTCTCTATATGCCTCTGTATTTAATTCTTTTGACTGGCTGGGAATTCCTGTTCTCCACGTTGTGAGCTAATCAGACACAGACTGATCATATTCATAAGCCTGAGCTTATCACTTACTTATTTTTATTTACTGGGAGGCATGCTTGACACAACATGATTCCCATCCAGTACAAGAAAGAATACAGCTCACATCAGGTATAAGTACAAGCAAAATCCACATAAAATGAGCACAGTTCAATGTAGGGAAATACATGTTGCAGCATGGCTAGAAAAAATCACAGCCTCATTCCCCAGTCATGAGGAGGGGTTCTGTTTCACTTCCCTCACAGGCACCATACACACAGGAACATATAATCATTTTGTGTAAAAAAAATACAGGTCACCACTACTCTAAGGGGTGCAATAACTATTAGAAGGGCTGCAGAAGAAGTACAGGAGTCATACTAAAGCCACAAGCATACATACATACGAAACCATACAAAACATGCAGACTGGACAGCATGCCAAGGACACAAGTTAATAGCGCTGTAGAACATAATGAAAGACGTACCTCCCTGGACTACATGAAAAGAGACATAGAGGAGCTCTCTGATTATGTAGCCCAGGCTGGTATGACCCTGACCCTGAGCAGCATCTTGCCCTCACCAAGAATGATGCCACAATACAAAGACAAGATGATCAGCTTTAATAATTGGCTCAAGTACTGGTGTCATTCTAAGGGGATCCAATGTCTGTCTGCCTGGGATGACATGTTGGACAAGCCACGCTGCTTCGCAAGGGACGGCTTGCACCTGTCACCACTGGGCTTCCGGATATTGGCTAAGGCTCTTGCCACCCCCATAGTGCCTTTTTTAGGCAAGGCTCAAAAGACAAACCCACCTCCTTAGAAAACAAAAATGGAAAAAAATTAAGGGAAATGCTGCTCAACGCCAGAAGTCTAAATCTCAAGATGCAGGCACTTGATGCACTCCTCAGCATGGAGAACATCGACATCTGTGCAGTAACTGAAACCTGGTTCAAGGCTCCTGAGAGCACCCCAGCACTACCAGGCTATACCTCGTATCATGCTTTTCGGCCCCAAAACCCGGGCCGAACCACAAAGGGAGGGGGAGTGTACATATTTATCAAGGACACCCACACCTCCAGGTTAGTAGTAACATGAAGCATCGGAGACCATACAGGTGCAACTAACCATTGGCAAAACTGCTATACAACTGGTAGCATGTTACAGACCACCCTCTCAATCTCAGGAAACCCACTCAGCCTTCCTGAAGACATTGGAGGATATGAATGTATCACAAAATACCATCATACTGGGAGACTTCAACTACCCTAACATATATTGGGTACATTATTCTAGCCCTAACACCCTAGCCCAAAGGTTCCTAGAATTCATAAATTCAAATGCACTGGAACAACTAGTCACCTCTCCCACTAGGGGAGATAATATACTAGACCTGATCATCACAAACATGGGGACAAAATGCTCCACACTGGAGGTATACCCCTCACTAGTGAGATCTGACCACAAACTAATCACCCTGGATATACATATCCCACCTCCACCCCCAGCACAAAAGACCACAGTGAAAAACTTCTCAAAAGCAGACTTCACTCTTCTTAAGACTGAGATGGTATCCTTTAAGCCCACTGGGCCAGTGGATACCACATCCCACAATGCTGAATCCTTCGCAAATGCTTTCTATGGACATCTCCAAGAATGCATGGATCATGCAATCCCAAATAAATCCAAGTCCCTCTCCACCAAAGGCAAGCGTCCTGTCTGGTGGACCTCAGCCATAAACAAATTGTATAACAAAAGAAGGAAGCTACTGCACGACAGAGCAAAATCCCATAAAGGGAAGACATCTCTGATCAACACTAGCAGAAAACTACATTCTCTCATAAAAACATCCAAGGCCAACTTTGAGAGAAAAATCGCTAAGGACACTAAAGATAACCACAAAGCCTTCTTCAGCTATGTTAGAAACCTGGGCGGAAACCCTCAGATATGCTCAGAGTTAGTTAACAACAACAAAAAATACACTGAACCCACAGATATTGCCAACATTCTGGCTGACAGGTTCAGTGCAAATTTCTCCCCTCCCTCACCTCCAAAAGAAGAAATACTTATCCCAGCTGAATGTAATCTCCCTGTCATCTCAGATGTCCAGGTGAGAGCCACCCTCAGCAAACCTAAAAACACAGCATTAATGGGACCTGACGGTATCCCGGGTTGCGTGCTACGTGAACTCCAAGAGGAGCTAAACCCGCACATAAAAATGCTATTTAACCTTAGCCTTACTACAGGATATGTACCTGAACACTGGCATACAGCAACAGTGGTCCCGCTCCACAAAGGGGGTACCTCTACAGACCCTGGGAACTACCGCCCCATAAGCTTAACCAGCCTGGTCTGCAAAGCTATGGAAAGAATCATTATGGAACTCATAAACAGAGACATTGGGGACCTACAGACACTTGACCCCACCCAGTTCGGCTTTGTAAAGGGCAGATCCTGCCTTTTGAACCTGGTTGACTTTTTCAAAACAGTCACTAGAGCCATTGATGAGGGCAAAGCAGTCCATACAGCCTACCTGGACTTGGCTAAGGCCTTCGACACAATACCCCACTCAGGCATCATAGATAAGCTCAACAGCTTAAATGTAAACCTTTATGTCACTAAATGGGTTGCAAACTGGCTAAAGGACAGAACCTATAAAGTTAAAATTGCTGGAGCAATGTCAGACTCATAGCCAGTCACAAGTGGTGTCCCACAGGGATCTGCCCTGGGACCCCTCTTGTTCGGCATTTATTTCTCAGATGTTAAAGCAAACATGGGAGGGTTGTGGCTGACAAAGTTCGCAGATGACTGCAAACTAGGCGCCATAGTCGATACACCAGCGGACGCATACATCTTACAAAAAGGCCTCACAGAAACGGACAACTGGTGCCGGAGTCATGGCCTTAAACTAAATGCCAAAAAATGTATAGTCATCCCCTTTGGGAAAAACAAAGAACCCACAAATTATCACATAGACAGCAACCCACTGAGTACGGAAAAAGTAATCAGAGACCTAGGGACCCAAGTCGACAGCGACCTCTCATTTGACACCCACGTTGCCAAAGTGGTTAGAAAAACATTCTACCTTGCACACCTTATCATGAAGGGATTCACATCCAGATCCAAGGATGTTATTGTACCCCTATACTCCTCCCTCATCAGACCCATGATTTTGTACAATGCCCCATTTGGTATGTACCTCACCCGGCATTTGCAACAGCTGGAGAGACTAGAAAATTACCTCACCAAGAGAATCAAGGGTCTCCAACATATGTCTTATTCTACCAGACTAAAGAAACTCCAGCTCTATTCAGTAGCATACCGCCTGCTCAGAGGTGATCTCTGCCTGACGTACAAGGCCATGTCCAATCAGGAACTGATGGACATGCTCCACCTCAAAAAATCCAAATCCATCAGAACCACGAGAGCTAAAGACTTAAACCTCGGCACAAGTATGAATAGGACATGCTGGCGGGATAGATTCATAACCCAGAGGCTTCCCATGCTCTGGAACAAGATCCCAGTTCATGTTAGGCAGAGCCCCTCACTGACTCTCTTCAAGAGAAATCTTGATGAGTGGATGGGAGATCGTAAATTTACCCCAGGGGCCACATCTGTGTCACTACTAGACAGGGGCACAGTAAACTAATTCTATTATATAAGGGGACCTTCACTGTGTCACTACTAGACAGAGACACAGTATTCTAAATCTATTCTGTGCATTTTGTACCATTTTATGGGGTGGCGAAAGCCACATCACTATGGCTAGGCTTACAAATGCCCCAGGGCAGATAGCCTAGTACTAAACTATGAAACTATGAAAAGCTTCAGAACTGGAGGGGGCAGCTGCATTACAGACAATACTGGATTCTGCTATTTCTGTAATGAAGTTTTATTAATTTTTACCCCACCTAAGGCCTGATAAGGCATTATGAAGTGGTGGGTACTGTTGCTTGTGAACATATTGTGTTGCTCATATCCCTAGTTACTTTTACACTACAAACAAACAAAAAAGATATACTTTTTTGAAAAGTAACTGGGTAACTGTGATTTGTGACCCTGCGGAACCCTACATCTCAGCTGTCCTTGATTTTGCAAATCATCTCAGATTTTTTCCCTATTTGCTTTGTTCTTCTGAAACTTTTGAATTTATCAATTAGTAATTCCATACATTAAAGTTTCATACTTATTATTGTTCAGAAAATGCTGTTATTCTATTAACTTTTAAAGTAAATTGGCATAATTGTCCCTGATTTGAAGCCTTTGCCCCCCCCCCCCAGAATTCTTCAGCAAAGAATTTCAGAATTTGAGAAGTATTCGCATGCCCTGGAGAATGTTAAAAGTTAGATTTCAAGCCTTCAGTATTACAAAAGAGAGCAGCTCCCTGCGAGTTTGCTAGCAACCTTCATAGTTTTACTAAACTGACAGTGGTTTTGCCAGAAGCGAGTATGACTGATGCCAAACTTACAATTTTCAGGATTGTGGTAAATGTTTTTTTCTTAATCAAACAGAAAGATTTGGGGGACCGGGCACAACTGAAGCGCAACGTAAGTACCATTGTTCTCAGTCAGAGACAACTCTGTATAGAATAAGAGACCAACCCAGAAATCAGTGACACTTTTAAAATTTGAATAAAATTATCTTGAGACAATGACAAAATAAGAAGTGCATGTGAATTTTCTGAAATAAAGTAGACTATAATTCTAATTATTGTAATCTGTTATTAAATGTAATTAATCACCTTTTCTTCTGAAGTCACCAGTTTTACTAGGAATTAAGAGTGGCAGAGCTAAAATCTGAGTTAGAATTAGACAGAGTGAAAAGGTACGTATAGTAAGTACTCTCCGCTTTTTTCTTAGTGTGTGCAAATCTGTCAAGAAATCACTTGGTTAATACGTAGTTGCCGCTGTGCCGCACAGCCTCTGGGATATTGATTTTGCACGGTTTCACGCTCCCGTTTAATGCCTGGTTGCCTCTAAACAGATGCCTTTCTTCCTCAATAGCTGGCAGCTGCTGTATTATTGCTGTTAAACTGAGCCGGAGGTCTTTGCACGTACAGCTGCTGCCTGCGGCTGAGAATAACCACATACCGTGGGCGGCGCGTGCTGGACAATACCCTGACCATTAAGGCAAGCGCGTGCTGAGTCTTACTCGGGGGCTTCATACACTGACACACATCTTTGCGTCTGACTCACCCCTGCTTGGGTAGTAAATGTGGCTTCAGTAGGGATTAAAGATCACTCGGCACGCGCGACACTATAAGCGCCCTTGCAGAACAGTGCAGTTTTCCAAAAGGCACGCGTCGCCTATGATATTATATCTCTAGAGGCACGTGGCTCATCCCCATTCTCTGGCTAATTTGGCTTTAGCTGCAGGGTCTCACCTTTCTCGAACAAAACAAAAACATATAACAGTACAACGCGTTTTACCGGCGACGAGTTACAACCTTACTAGGAAGGGTCCAGGTTAATTCATTCAACTTATTTCGAAGTTTGTGATCCCAGGCATCCATCCGCTGATGATTTCCCCCAAGTCAGACTTTCCACACTAAACAAATGCAAAAAAAAAATGTACTGCAGTTATTTTACGGAGTAGTATAGAGTGAATCCATGATTAAAACAAGCATCTGAAAGAAGTCCCTACTTTATGAATAGCTACACCTGTCATCTGCTCAGGATTTTGTAGAATGTTCAGATTTTTTTGCCTCACAATTTTTGTCTATTCTTAATAAAAGTTGTGGCTTTCTAGCAAAGCATTGACAACTGATGACACGAAATAATATTTGAACTTCAAACTTTATATCTTTCGGAACATTTTATTGTCAACGTTTTAAGGTTATAAGAGCAATATTTAAAATGTGTCCCTGGTTATGGACCTTTGTCTTTGGCTTATCTCATAATTCTTGTGCTCATAGGTTGAGTCTGGGTACAACAGTACCCAAAGGGCTATCTTTCTAGCTATCAGTCTATCTACCTGTCTATGTATCTTTCTCTCTTTCTCATCTGTATCTATATCTAGTCTCTCTCTCTCTCTCTCTCTATATATATATGAATAGATATCTTTATATAGATAAGTCTATGTTGACTTTTCAAAAAAACAAAACAAAAAATGTAGCAGTACTCAAACAGATATGTTTGAAACTGAAATATTCAAACACACAAAAAAAAATAACAATAATAAAACATTAAAACTATTGTTTTTGCAGGGGGAAAGTTGACCCTGCACCTCCCGCATCCCTAACTACTTATATATACCAACTACAAGATTACACTACAGTGGGGAAAGAGCAATTTGTAATCCGTTTAAATTAAATCAGTTTTGTTCATAGGTTCATAGGTTCGTACTAGGCTATCTGCCTAGGGCATTTATAAGCCTAGCCAGAGTGTGTGTGGCTTTCACCACCCCTTAGGATGAGAATACTATGCCCATTTAGGGTTTAGTTTACTGTGCCTCTGTCTAGTAGTGACACAGAGATGACCTCCGGGGTAAACCTACTATCTCCCATCCACTTGTCAAGATTTCTCTTGAATAGAGTTAGTGAGGGGCTCTGCCTAACATGGATTGGGATTCTGTTTCAGAGTGTAGGGAGCCTCGGGGTTATGAATCTGTCCCTCCAGCACGTCCTATTTATTTCTGTGCTGAGGTTTAAGTCTCTTGCTCTCGTGGCTCTGATGGATTTGGATTTTCTGAGGTGGAGCATGTCCATTAATTCCGGATTGGACATGGCCTTGTACGTCAGGCACAGATCACCTCTGAGTAGGCGGTATGCGACTGAATAGAGCTGGAGTTTTTTCAGTCGGGCAGCATATGACATATGTTTAAGACCCTTTATCCTCTTGGTGAGGAACCTTTGGGGTCTTTCCAACTGCTGCAGGTGTCGGGTAAGATACATCCCAAATGGGGCATTGTACACAATCATTGGCCTGATAAGAGAAGAGTACAGGGGCACAATGACCTCTCTTGAACTAGATGTGAAACCCTTCATGATAAGGTGGGCAATATAGAAGGTCTTCCTAACCACTTTGGCAATGTGAGTATCAAATGAGAGGTTACTGTCAACCTGGGTCCCTAGGTCCCTGATTACCTCTTCAGATTAATGGATTACCACCTATGTGGTAATTTGTGGGTACCTTGTTTGTCCCAAAGGGTATGACTATACATTTTGTGGCGTTCAGCTTAAGGCCATGGCTCTGGCACCAATTATCCGTTTCTATGAGGCCTCTCTGAAGGATGTTTGTGTCCGCTGGAGTATCAATTATGGCGCCCAGTTTGCAGTCATCTGCGAACTTTGTCAGCCACAATCCTCCTATGTTTGCCTGTACCTCGGAAAAATAAATGCCAAACAAGAGGGGTCCCAGGACTGAGCGCTGTGGGACACCGCTTGTGACTGGCTTAGAGTCTGACATAGCTCCAGCAACTCTGACCGTGTGGGTTCTGTCCTTGAGCCAGTTTGCGACCCATCTTGTGACATATGGGTTTACATTTAAGCTGGTGAGTTTGTCTATGATGCCCGAGTGGGGTATTGTGTCAAATGCTTTTGCAAGGTCAAGGTAGTCTGTGTGAACTGCCTTACCCTCATCAATGGCCTTGGTGACTGTTTCAAAAAAGTCGACCAAGTTCAAAAGGCAGGATCTGCCCTTGACAAAGCCAAATTGGGTAGGATCCAATGTGTTGGTCTTCTCACTGTTCAAACAAGTGAATATTCAAACAGCTGCATGAAACCAAGATATAGATACAGAAATATGCACATGTGTATATATATATAGAGAGAGAGAGAGAGAGAGAGAGAAAGAAAGAAATAGATTACCTAAATCTGCGCAAATAACAAGACTTTGACTTTTTACCAAAATAAAAGTATCAGTGTGCGGGAATTTAGTTTTCATGTTTTCATGTCAGGTTCTTCAGATAAAGAATTAAAGGTCAGACATTTCTTGTCCTATAAATACCTGAGCATCTGTTTTTTTTTCCTCCAAAGGACACAACTCCAAAATTAAGAAATGTCCCGCGAAAAGAGGGAAATGTGGTAACCCTAGTATAAGAGTGACTCAGTAATAAGTTTGGATGAAAAAAGTCAAACCAAAGTAGGGTCTTAGGATTCATTTCTATAACAGTGCTCTGTTTGAACATGTTTCTCATTTACTTCATAAGCAAACGAATGCATAAATAGGTACACAGCAACAATTTAATTATGCTTGCATTTATTTCACTCAAGCTTATTAATTTACACAGCTATCACTGGAGATGACATGCTTTGTTCATGCTCCAAATACTGCAGGGAGCAGAGAAGGAAATTGTTGTCCCTCTCTCACACATACACACATGTGCATGCACACACATGCATGTGCAATATTAATTCATAAATCAGTTTAATGACATATAACCTTTACAGTCACTTTTGAATGTGTTAATTCTTAAAACCATGCCTACCCTCATTATGCTAAGGAATAAAGGCAGTGAAAAGCCCATCACACAGATCTTAGGTGCTCAGTGTCAATGTGCACTTTTGATGAGTTTAAATAGAGATGCTTATTTTTGATTTAAAAAAAGATGACAGTATTCCAGCTCCTCAAGTACTGTGTTATGACACATTTCACTCTTAGGTTACAATAGATTAAGGCTATGTGCTGCTAAGGCGTTTCAACCTATGGTTTGTACCAGATGGCCATTGAAAATCCTAGCCAGCTAAGTCAAAAAAAGCTGCACAAGTTAGGCTCCCTGATCAAATAGTGTAGTGCTGCATTTTCTTGATAAGAAATCTTTGAAGCTTTTAAACTTGTATGAGATGCTTAGAAAGGATCACTCTGAAAGGAACATTGTATTCTGTATGGGTTGGTTGAGGGAGATATACAGAGACATTATAACAACCTTAAATGAGGAAGATATGCCTTGGAAATTTACTCTGCAAGGTAGAAGGATTTTCTGACTATGAAAGATACATGACAGTCAGATAGTTCATTGTCAATGAAGATACTCAGATCACTGATGACTGAGTCAATTTTAAGAGAAGTGTCTTTGATATGGTATGACATTGTACGCTCTTGCTTGTAAAATAAAAGCCACACTACATTTCTGGCATTTAAATTAAGGCGATTGTCACTGTACCAAGCATTAATCTGACCGAACCCTTGCTGAAGAATGTATAAGTCTTTAGGAAAACATATCATGTCACCCAGCTGGCAAACTTTGGCAAACTTAGTAAGTCATAGCCCATCAACATCTACCTTAATATTAGAAAAGTAGATGCCAATGATTAGGGGGCCTATAACAGAGCTTTGGGAAACTCATTTGTTGATATGCTTTTATGTGGAAGGGGTACTCAAAGACCCTTGCTATGTGAATCTTGTAAGTGTGCCAGTTGTATATCCAGCAGATGGCATAAAGATTATTGTTATGTTGTTTAAACTTGTTGGTAATACATGCAAAGGAAATTATATCAAAGACATGACATATAATCTTTGCAGTAATGTTCTTGTATTTCATACCTTGGCATGAGTGGTCAAGATAAGAAGTATGTGCGACATGTCCTGTATCGATTGCTTCCATTACCCTACTGAAAAATAATTTAGGCAAGTAGATAGGAAAAAATCGACCTGGAAGCTGACACCACAGTTAGTCGATAGTCCACAAATTGCTCTTTATTGTAAAAACAGATGCCCAAAACGTAACACAAGCGCTTTCGCTAGGATGTTCCTAGCTTTCTCAAGTACAAAAACACATTGTAAAACTTCAGCTTAAATAGTTGCTTGTCATCAATTAAAACAGTTTTATACCAATTAAAAATTAATTAATTGATAAATGAATCCATACCATTCCCACTGTTTAAAGAACTACCTACTAAAAGGTTATGCTCATAAACAAATATATACCAAGCTATATTATTTTATATTGAAACACCTTTCTAAACAATAATGTGCTTCATTTGAAACCATAAAAATATGCTAAAAACATACATATTGTGTTAAAAAACTAACTAACATTAAAAAGGGGGAACCCCTTATTTTTTCTTTAAGTGAATGCAGGACCATTATTATTTTTTTACTCCTGTAGGGTTGTACAAACTAAAATAGAAATACATACTTGTGGATAATAAGCACTAAATGGATCTGCCAGTACAATATGAGGCTGTCAGTAATAACAAAGGCTTACCAAACAAAGGAATGAGTGCAAACAAGTAGCTACAGTATGAGACACACATGTAGGGAAAGAAAAAGAAAAAAGGAAAGAAAAAGGAGAAGGGAAAGCAAACAAAAGAAAGGAAAAACCAAAGACAAGCTCATAAAGTGAGACAAGTGGCATATCCCCTATTTAGACAGCACAGAGCTGAAGTCCAGAACCCCAATATTGTAGAAAATTCAGCTTCAAGTAGCTGGGGGGGGGGGGGACCTTTAAGGAGAAGTGAAAGGCTAGCTGATAAAGAACGTAAAGGATCAGTGCAGGATTTTCATCAGCCTCCGGGCAGGGCAATGGGGTGGAAGCAGAAACAGCAAGGACCACGTCAGTGGAACACATAGGCTTTAACACATCCCCTGATATTTTAAATGTAATAATGGGGAATATTATAGGTACGGTTAACAGTGTACTTCCAGAGGGCCTGGAACAGGTGGATGAAGCAATTACAATTTCTAAACAAGGAGTATGCACAACACACACTAAGTCCAGTTTTACTATTTATAATTATACGGACACTATAATTGATAGCAATGCCTTTGATGTTTTCACAAAAGGTTTACATTTTGTTCCATTAAAAAATTGTAACATACCCCTCACCTTAATAGATGTTAAGCTATTCACTAGAAGTCTCAATTTGCAGTTATTATTTAAAGAGCAGACAAGCACAACCTCTGAATTAAATAGGAAAAGTTTATTTAACCCCCCCATGCATGCATCCATTAAATTGTTTGAACAACTAGTGGAAGATGAGCTTAGGAGTCTCAAGCAGCATCACTCTGATAAGTTCAATTTTAAGCAGGTGGAGTTTGATTTTGTTCAGCTATTAAAAAATGAGAGCATAAGGGTGATGAAACCCGATAAGGGGGGGGGGGTATTGTACTTATGTATGAGAACAATTATGAGGAGTACATTTATCAAATGTTGCAAGACAGTAGTCAATACATGGCAGTTTCGAGAAATGAAGTGCACATTTTTTGGTCTAAGATTAAGTATTCTCTGAATGACCACCTATGGCAAGGGGCCATTAATGAGAAATTGTACAATTTTTTGTTAGTCCCAAAACCTAGGTCTCCCATAATCTTTGGGATTCCTAAAACCCATAAGGGGCTTGACCCCTTGCCATTTAGACCAATTGTGGCAGGTAGTGGTGGTATAACGGAGCCATTTTCGAAATTCATTGAACATGTAGCAAAAAAATTCGCACATTTGCTAAGTTATGTGTGTAGGGACTCTTGGGACTTTTTACGCATGGTTCCGTGTAGCAACTTTGATGCAGAACTATTGTTGGTAACCATTGATATAAAGGATCTTTTTCCTAGTATACTCCATGATATTGGGTTACAATGGTTTGGTGAATTCTTTATGAAGGAAACTAATCTTTCCTCTAATTTAATTAATTTGATTGTTGAGTTCATGGGTATAGTGTTGGACAACAATATTGTATTTTTCAAGGGTGAAATGTTCAAACAGCTAAAAGGGGTAGCAATGGGGGCACCGTGTGCTACCACCTATGCCAACATTATTCTTCATAGATGGGAACACGATTTTGTGTTTGTACTCCCTTGGAACCAGCACTTACTATTCTATAGGAGGTTTTTGGATGACATATGCATCCTATGGAAAGGAACACACAACTTGTTGTTAGAATTTTTAACTCATATTAACAACTCAACTAATTTTTTGAAATTCACCCATGAAGTATCATTGGCCGAATTACATTATTTGGACGTGTGCTTATATAAGGATTACAGCAGAAAAACATTTCAATCCAAAATTTATCGTAAGCCATCATTTTCAAACTCTTTTTTGCACTATCAAAGCGCCCACCCTTTTGCACAAAAGAAAGGGATTCTTAAAGGCCAGTTGATTAGGGCCTCAAGAATGTGCAGCTTAGAGCAGGATTTTAACAATGAAGTGGTGGTGTTGCAAAAAATGTTTTTGGAAAGGGGTTATCCCTTAGATCTCTTTAAAGCATTACATAAGGAAGTGAATAGTAAAAGGGACACATTGTATTCTCCACTTTTAGGTACATATGCGGTGAATAACCAACTGCCTGGGGAAGGAAATAAGAACAAGGTAAACAATAATGAATTCGCAGGTCCTAAGTTCATATACACTTATTGTAGTCAGGCAGAAGACATAGAGAGAACAATTGCAAAGTTTTGGCCATTGTTAATGGCACAAGAGGAATTTAAGAACATTTTACCAAGTAGACCGAAATTTATCAGAAAGAAGGGTGTGAACTTGAAGGACATGTTTGAAAGAAATTCAAGGGCATATAACACAAAAGCTTTAACAACTAAAAAGCCTGGTACTTTTAAATGTGGAGCATGCCAACAGTGCCATGCAATTTTGAATAGCAAAGGAATATATCTGCCTTCTAGAAGGATTAGGGTGGATTCCCCTATGCATTTTACATGCAATTCTAGAGGGGTGGTTTATTTGGCTGTGTGCATGTTTTGTAAAAGTTTCTATGTAGGGAAGACGGAAAGGGAAATTAAGAAAAGAATGTATGAACATTTTTATGAGTTAGCCAAAAATAAGGAAACCAATGCTCTTTTTAAGCACTCCCTGGTATGTTCCAATCATAATTTCAAATTTATGATTCTTGAGCAAATCAATAAGGATTCCAGAGGTGGCGATTGGGAAGCCACCCTGGAATATAGGGAGTTAGTGTGGCAGCTCAAACTGAACGCAGCCAGCTGGCCTGGGCTGAATGATACTATTAGTATAAAGCCCATCTTGAAGCTAAGAAGGGCTAGATTATAACATTATAATATTATTCATTCAGGTAGTTTATTCAGTGCTATATTTGTTGGCAGTGTATGTCTATGGGTATGTAAAGTGTAAAAGAAAAGGCCATCTATTTATGAGCTTGTCTTTGGTTTTTCCTTTCTTTTGTTTGCTTTCCCTTCTCCTGCATTCACTTAAAGAAAAAATAAGGGTTTCCCCCTTTTTAATGTTAGTTAGTTTTTTAACACAATATGTATGTTTTTAGCATATTTTTATGGTTTCAAATGAAGCACATTATTGTTTAGAAAGGTGTTCCAATATAAAATAATATAGCTTGGTATATATTTGTTTATGAGCATAACCTTTTAGTAGGTAGTTCTTTAAACAGTGGGAATGGTATGGATTAATTTATCGATTTATCAATTAATTAATTTTTAATTGGTATAAAACTGTTTTAATTGATGACAAGCAACTATTTAAGCTGAAGTTTTACAATGTGTTTTTGTACTTGAGAAAGCTAGGAACATCCTAGCGAAAGCACTTGTGTTACGTTTTGGGCATCTGTTTTTACAATAAAGAGCAATTTGTGGACTATCGACTAACTGTGGTGTCAGCTTCCAGGTCGATTTTTTGTTATTGGTCTTGGTTCTTGGTTTTTGCGGTTTTGCAAGTAGATAGGACCTACTTTAACAAAGAAAAAAGTAATTTTGATGCAGGGACTGAAGGTTCCCTATTTCATCATTTAAGAGACCTACACTGATATTTTCCATACCCTCAGACATGACACTGTTGAGAATTATGGGTTTGGAATTACCAGGATTTGTAGTGGGGTGGTCATTATGTAGTGGAATGACTATGGCAGTCTGTTATCAGATATGCAACCAGTGGAGAGACTGATGTTAAATATGTTAAGGTGGGATTGAGCAAAGCTATATTTGCCACTTACAAGGAAGCAGCTTGCTAATTTGTCTCGACCCATGAAAGTGGTATTTTTTTCCTATCAAAGATAATAGGACTTGATCAAGAGATATAACAGGGGCTTACCTTTCAACCTGCAGACATTGAAAATAGGTACAAAGGCACTTGAAAAGTAGGCAAATCTAGTCAAAAATGTGGACATTTACTTACTATAATACTTGAATACCAAATAACACATAACTCTTCACACTTCCAGCAGGAATGTGGGATACTAGTCAGAAATGCATGCTTAAAAAGCACTGAGTGACAAAAACGATGGAAAAATAAAAGCACATTATTAAAGAGACGGTGTAAAATCGTTAGACATTAAAGGACAACAATGGGATTCTATTATTAAATGCTCAACTTCTCTATGCTTTTTCTCCCTGTCTACAGTCCCTGCTATGAATAAACAACAATACTGTATTTAAAATATTTTAAATTGACTGTTTCTCTGCACTAGAACAGTACCTTTCCCTACTGTGGTGGTTTTATAGGATCATAGGATTATAAGAAGTTACTAGGCTATTGGCCCTGAGGGCCTTACAAGCCGAGCCAAGAATTTAGCCCATACTCCGACAAGTCAGCACCCTATGCCACTGTCCAGCAGGGACATGGCTGGAATCCCAGGGGTGTATTTTCTGTTCCCATCCAGTTATCCAAATTGCGCTTAAAAGGTTTAATGAGGTACTCTGCTTACGTGGAGAGGGAGTCTATTCCACAAAAGGGAGAGTCTCTGAGACACAAATCTGTCCTGCCAACAAGTCCTATTGATGTTACAGACCAGGTTGAGGTCATATGTGCGGGTTATTCAAGTGGAGCTTGACTTGCGGATATGCAGCAGTCCCAACAGGGCGGGGTCTGAGATTGCTTTGTATGCCAGACAGAGGTCACCTCTGAGGAGTCTGTAGGAGACTGAGTAGAGGGACAGGGCTTTTAGCCTATCTGTGTAGGGTAGATGTTTGAGGCCCTGGATTCTCTGAGTGAGGAACCTCTGTGGTCTCTCCAGCTGGTGCATGTGCTTTGTGAGGTACATGCTGAAAGGGGCACTGTACTCAATAATGGGTCTTATAAGGGAAGAATACAGGGATGTTATGACCACTTTGTCCCTAGATAAGATACCCTTACTAATGAGGTGGGCCATGTAGAAAGCTTTCTGCATAATGGAGGCAATATGGTGATCAAAAGTCAGTTTGCTATCAACCTGGGTGCCCAAGTTCCTCAGAACTGATTGCGTGCTTAGTACCTTGTTATCAATGTGATCATTTTTGGGGGCGTCACTCTCCCCAAAAGGGATAATGATGCATTTTTTGGCATTCAGTTTGAGATCATGTTTCTGGCACCAGTCATTTGCTTGGGTGAGACCCTCTTGGAGGATGTCTATGTCACTAGGGGAATTGATGGCAGCACCCAGCTTGCAGTCATCAGCAAACTTGGTCAGCCATAGCCCACTAGATTCAGCCTACACCTCCCAGAAGTATATCCCAAACAGCAGAGGCCCCAAGACTGATCCCTGGGGTACACCACTTGTTACGGGTCTACTACTTGAGGTGGCTTCCCCTACTTTGACTGTGGGTTCTATCAGTGAGCCAGTTACCCATCTGGTAACATATGGATTGATGCCTAGTTGAGATAATTTATCTATTACACCTTGTGGGGAATAGTATTGAAAGCTTTGGCCAGGTCATAGTGGGTGGTGTGCACCATCTTCCCCTCGTCTATGGCCTTATTTACTGTCTAAAAGAAGTCAACCAAATTTAACAGGCATGACCTCCCCTTGACAAAACCAAACTGTGTGGAAAAGTTTTGCTTTCAAGAAACTTTTATCCAGCCCTGGAAAAGCTTGCTCTAGTCTCCAATTCATTGATGTCATCAAGGCCAATGAATACTGATAGATTTCTTCCCAGTTCCTTCCCCAAACTGACATCACCATGACTGTCCTAAAAAAAACACCCATGCTGTGATGTCACAGATCCCTGGTCCTGCCCCTACTCATACAAAAATTAAAGGCTAAAACAAGGAAACAGTACATGCGTCAAGTCTTCTGCTGTAAGTTTTCAATCACAGCAGGTAACAGCTCAAATTACCCTTAGCACTTTTACAGCTAGGGAAGTTAGGTGTGACAGGGGATGGGAGATGAATCAAAGTAGTACAATTCAGGCTTCACAAAAGACTGCAATTTAGCCATTCTAAAAAGAAGCAACAGTAAAAAGCACTTTGAAAGTCTATTCTGTGGCATTTGCACTGTTTATGTTTTAAGTAGTCTTTGAATGGCATGAAATGTTGCTTAAAACTAACTGAATGAAAGACAGCAGTGTATGCATGTACAATCAATGCAGTGACAGAAGCTTTAGGAAGAAAGAGGCCTAAGTGATGTAATTTCTTACAGGCAAGCACTGCATTTTGGGATATCTAGAGGCAGACTAAACAATCAGGGTCACTTCAAGTTGCTAGGCCCCATGTGGTCAGACTCAGAAATTATGTATAAAAATATTTAATAACCTGTAAATAGTCCCAGGGATGGCGCAGTGGTGTAGCAGTTAGTTTAGTTCTTGGCTGGGGTGCCTTCTGTGTGAAGTCTGCATGTCCTTCCTGCATTCATGTGGGTTTTCTCTAGGTGCTCCCATTTCCTCCCACATTCCAAAGACATGCAATAGGTGGATTGGGCACTCTAAATTGGCCCTAGGTGAAAGTGTTTGCATACAAGTGTGTGGTGCACTAGCTGAGGAGGGTTGGGCTTCTGGCTAGCAACCTGACCCTGGAAAACCCGTACCTGCTACGGAAACAACAAGTGTTGAAGGGTGCTCGTTGCCTGATGTGCTAAATGCATGACAGTGAATCCAGGAGGAGTAGGAAATAGTCCCAGAATGGTGTTAAAATGTAGGAAATACCAAACCATGATGAAATAAACATGTTTTTTATGAGTCTGTGGGTGCGGTGCTCCTTTAATGAACTATGTCGCAAAAATTCTACCACATAAGGTCAGTTATTTTTGCTTCTGAAAAAGCAAGATGTAATATGCATGTTCTTTCGTTAAATTATTGAAGCCACTATCTACCCAAATATTTATATCTTTGGGTACATAGTGAATACACCTCATTTAATAAAAAGATGATAGAACATCTAAAGAAGTCCTACAAATTCTCAAACTTTAAATACAATGGATAATTCAAATAAGCTAATGGTGACTTGCAGTCTGCTAGAATTAATGACATTGTGCACCATGTGCACCATATGCTAAATTTAATGCAGCATCAAACATAGACTTGTACATATGTAAACAGACTTTGAATTTCACTCCTGGGATCAGGCCCCTTGGATTTAAACCTAGAGATCTGTCCCTTGGATCTGATTTTTTAAATGACTTTCAAATTAAACTCTTGTGAAGAGCATGAAGAAATAGTCTTTTGGATGGAATCATCTAATCTAATATTATTCAGATGGAAAGGCCTTAGTATAGAACTTTAGGTAAGTGTGTATAGAAATATAACTATATATATATATATATATATATATATATATATATATATATATATATATATATATATATATACACACACACACACACATATGTGTATATCTATCTATATATATATATATATATATATATATATATATATATATATATATACACACATGCATATATGCTACAATAAAAACCTAGCCAAACTAGAATTTTCACTGTGTGATACCTTAAACCACCTGTAATAGAGGCTCATGGGATATATGCAAATTACCCTTTAAGGGCAGCAAGTGTTTCAGCTATATGGCTTCTGAGTTTCTGTAACTTTTTACTTTTTCTTTTTTAAGTCTTTGTGAATACATTCAAGGCCAATAAAGCCTGAATTTTAAGAAGTTGTAATTGATTGGGTAGTGGTTTCAAACTTCACGGGGGACTTGGATACACTCCTTGACTATAAAGAGCTATCCTGGCAACTGAGGCTTAATGTCTCAGTTGCTCCAGGAGTTAATGATGCTTTATCTTTGTCCAATGTTTTAAAAAAAGAAGACCAGTATAGTGTGAAGTGCAATTTTGTACTGAATATTATATCTTTATTAATTTTTATTGTGCTTTAATCATGGTCAACTTTAATGCACCTTATGTATTTGACACTGTGCTTTTTTAAATCATCATTCTGCATGCTATGTGTCTTTATATTTATTATTGCTGGCTATGGAACTTTAATTGATGCATTTACATCATTTATGATATGCTAAACTAAGACTTCTGATTGGTTGGCGTATTAGTATTTAAGTTCTTGTATTATGACAGCCCTTTAATCTGAAGAAATCTTACGAGTAGTTAAGATGAAAGTGTTCAGTCTAATTTTATGACTTTAACCTTGTGTGTCCAGTAAAGAGTGGCGGCGTAAGTTGACTGGCTCTTGTTTTACTTATTTTTTGCTTTTTATAACACTTAACTTAACCTCAGAAAAGGTGTGAAGTACAAACTGTGCAACTGACTTTACATAAATTTGACCCTCTTAAGCCTATATACAAAGAACTCTTAACTTTTTCTACTGAGTGTATAAGTAACTTTACATTATTGAAGTGCAATAACACATTTGTAACAACATGTAGATTGTTCTTAAATCACTGTAAAACAAATTGCAAAGTTTTAAAATGCCTACATTATTTAAACTGTAGCTGTAATACTGCCTTATTGACTGAGCTTTTGCTGAAAATGGTCCTAGTATCCACTAATCTACCTAGTTAATAATTCATTAGATAAAACACATACAAATGTATATTTATATGTGTGCATGTGTGTGCATGTGTGCTCGCATATATATATATATATATATATATATATATATATATATATATTTTTTTATTTGAAAGAGTTTAAAGAGTTGATTTGTAAGGTAGTCTTAGCGAATACACATGAACAAAAAAGGCCAGACCACCATCAGTAAACATTTAAAGAAATGTGTTTTTTTTTGCTTCGGCAAGCACTCCTGGATCCCCCTGAACTATATATACCAACTCTGAGGTGTACAACAGTGGAGAAAAAGGCAGTGTCCACAGATGACAATTTTTTTTTTGTGAACTGCTTTTGTTCTTTTTGTACGCGTTTGCCAAAACTGCCTTTGCTGAGATAACATGCTCCAGCAGAGATCACCCCGCTCAAGAGCCTGTATGAGACTAAATGGAGGGGAAAGGGCTTTTTTCCCCTCAGTAACCTGTATGAGATTGAAAAGGGGCATTATATAGAATATGGGTGTAGTAAGTGAAGAATAAAATAGAACTATAACTTCTTCAGATCTTGAAGAGATACCATGAAAGCTAAGATGTACAAAACAGAAGAAATTTCCAACCACAACAGAGACATGGTGGTGAAATGAGAGTTTATTATCAACACGGGTACCCAAGTTGCTGCTGCATGGGAAAGAATTTAATGAAAAGTATCTATATGGTGTGCAGTGGTAATACTAGATTTACCAAAGGAAACTAGAGTAAAATCCATACTCTACTGACTATACTGAAAGGCATAATAATGTGGTAAGACTGTTGCACTGGGCATTGTGCAAACATTATGGTACTGAAGTGGCTGAAAAACACTGGAAACATAAGCCACAAAGCATCATAGAAAATTATGAAGTCTGCATCACATGGGATCACCCATTACTAACACTTCAAAAGATAAGATGCTAGAAAACTGGATATAGTTGTCCATGAAAAGAAGACAAAAGTAGCATTGATCACTGAAATTGCCACACCCAGTGACTACAGTGTCTTGCATACAGCAAGACACACAATCATAAAATATCAGGATTTGCAGGCAAAAATGAGAGCAATGTGGAAGAAAGATACCCAGACAGTTCCAATAGTTGTAGGAGCAACATGTCTTATAAAAAATAATCTAAAATTGCATTTAGATATATTACCAATACATGTAACCCCACATGAACTGCAGGAGTCATTACTGGGCACATTGTGGGTGCTGTTAAGAGAACTTATGGCTGAGATCAACGATTGAAACAATACTAATTTCATGAACATTAATCATACTTTGACTTAGGAATGGGGTCTATTCCCCTCATGGTATTAGAAATCCAAAAGACTTGGAGAAATTAAAAAAAAATAAGTATCAATCCTTATATCATTAGATGGGTCACTAACTGGCTCACTAATAGAACCCATATAGTCAGTATATAGGGGAATCCACCTACAACAGCAGACCTGTAACCAGTGGTGTTCCACAGGGATCAGTTTTGGGACCTCTACTGTTTGGAATCTATTTCTCTGAAGTACAAGCTAAAACTAAAGGTCTATGGCTGGCAAAGTTTGCTGATGACTGCAAACTAGGAGCAATCACAGAATCTTCAAACAATGTCAACATCATACAAAAGGGTCTTGCACAAACAAATGATCGGTGCCAAAGCATAGCCTTAACCGTAGTGCAAAAAAATGTATTATCATTCCTTTCAGTAAGTGCAATGTTTCTGATAACTACCACAACAATAACAACACCTTAAGTATGCACTCATTGGTGAGACACCTGCGCACAGAGGTTGACAGCAACTTTACCTTTGATCATCACGTCTCCACAGCGGTACGAAGGACATTCTATATTGCTCATCTCATAAGTAAGGGCATTACATCCAGAAAAAAAGAATTTATAACCTTTCTGTACTCTTCCCTCATCAGGCCAATAATTGAGTATAATGCCCCTTTTGGTATGTACCCTTCCAAGCACCTGCAACAACTGGAGAGACCACAAAGGTTCTTTACAGGGAAAATTCAAGGTCATCAGCATCTATCTTATGTGGATCATCTAAAATCACTGTCACTTTATTCTGTTTCATACAGAACACTCAGGGGCAATCTATGCCTTGCATATAAGGTAATTTTTGACCCTGCTTTCTGGGAAATGCTGCATAACCACAAGTCAAATGGTACAAGGGTTACTCGCTCTAAATACCTTAACCTGGTATGTGACATTAATAGCACCTGATGGAGGGACATATTTGTCTTCCAAAGGTTACCACACCTTTGGAATGGACTCCCACTTCATGTCAAACAGAGCACCTCATTGGCCCTCTTCAAATGCAATCTGGATGATTGGACAGGTAACAGTAAATTTACCCCGGGGGTTCCACCTGTGTCCCATTTGGACAGAGGCAATTGATGCTGATCACGGAAATAAGATTCGAATTTTGCTAGGCTTGTAAGAGCCATAGGGCCATTAGCCTAGTAACTTCCTATGATCCTATGTGTGTGGATATATAAATATATATATATATATATATATATATATATATATATATATATATATATATATATATATACACTCACACACACACACACACGCACACACACACACACACACACACACACACACACACACACACACACACGTACATAAAGTGGTCTCTGCAAGCTAAATGAGTAGAGAATGTGAATATTATCTAGTAATATAACCCACTTATTTAAAAATAGACCAAGGATGTTTTCTTAAGGTCAATACATTACCCAGTACTAAAATTATAAATTATAACTGTAACATTATCAACTTTCCATTCTGGGGATAAGTGTTATGAAGGTTTACTTCCTTAGTAATTAATAAAATAAAGAAAACTGAACTTCAGTACACCTTAATAAAAATGGCACTCTGCTTCTGAAAGGTGCACTTTGCATTGTTTTACTAAAACAGCTTGGCTGAGCAGAAACAGAAGTGCTAAATACTCACACCAGATAACTATTTTGTAATATAATTTTTTCAAAATCCATTATTTCACAGATTTTATTTTATATGTTTAATTGTCTTGTACTACGTACACCAGACTACTCTGAAAAGGAGTTTAGCTCTGCAGAGCCTCTCTGTTTCTAAGGTAGTTTATTTAATTTGCAGTTTTATTGCTGAATGAAAGAAACTCACCACCAGCTTTAATTTGCACTATAATGAGTTACTGTAAAGATGTGCTAATTAGGACTGTCATGTTACTTATGTGTAACTGTAATCATCTCTCACTTTCATTGCTAATGTTTATTACACATCTGTCTGGCTAAGACGCATGCTCGCGGTCTCTCACACACACACACACACACACACACACACACACACACACACACACACACACACACACACACACACACAGCAATTTCTGTTTCTGAAATGCAAGCAAAACTGGAGCAAAGAGCTTCGAAAATTTCTCTTTCCATTTTCAAAGTTGCTGAAGAAAGGAAAAGGTAGATGCATTTTTTGTGAAAAATAAAGTATCTGTTTATTAATCAGAATAACTGGTGAGATATTCAGCTAGTTCTATATCATTTTGTTTGTAACTACTGTAATTAAGATTCCCTACTATGTATCTTCACTATTATTTTTAGTTTGGACAATGTTCATTCAAAGGATTGTGATCACTGTTTCATATATTTTCAGCAAAACGTTTTCTGTTTGTTAATATACCTTATACAACTATATATTGGTGCGTGTGTGTACAAAATAAATAGACGTGTGTATATATATATATATATATATATATATATATATATATATATATATATATATATACATACATATACAATCTCTCTCTATGTTTGTGTGTGTGTTTAATATGAAGTGTATTACTTGTATGTACATATATATATATATATAT